>NC_079197.1:82944109-83035487 GCF_029499605.1 Hyla sarda
GACAGGAGAAAGCACAGATGAGTGCTATCAGACAGGAGAGAGCACAGAGGAGTATTATCAGAAATTAGAGAGCACAGAAGAGTGATATCAGACAGGAGAGAGCACAAAGGAGTCCTATCAGACAGGAATGAGCACAGAGGAGTGCTATCAGATAGAATAGAGCACAGAGGAGTACTATCAGACAGGGGAGAGCACAGAGGAGTACTTTCAGACAGGAGAGAGCACAGAGAGGTTCTATCAGACAGGAGAGAGCACAAAGAAGTATTGTCAGACAGGAGGGAGCACAGAGGAGTCCTATCAGACAGGAGAGAGCACAGAGGAGGACTATCAGACAGGGGAGCACAGAGGAGTACTATCAGACAGGAGAGAGCACAGAGGAATACTATAAGACAGGAGAGAGCACAGATGAGTGCTATCAGACAGGAGAGAGCACAGATGAGTACTATCAGACAGTAGAGAGCACAGATGAGTGCTATCAGACAGGAGAAAGCAGAGAGGAGTCCTATCAGACAGGAGAAAGCACAGATGAGTGCTATCAGACAGGAGAAAGCACAGAGGAGTACTATCAGACAGTAGAGAGCACAGATGAGTGCTATCAGACAGGAGAAAGCAGAGAGGAGTCCTATCAGACAGGAGAAAGCACAGATGAGCACTATCAGACAGGAGAAAGCACAGAGGAGTCATATCAGACAGGAGAAAGCACAGATTAGTGCTATCAGACAGGAGAGAGCAGAGAGGAGTACTATCAGACAGGAGAAAGCACAGATGAGTGCTATGAGACAGGAGAGAGCACAGAGGAGTACTATCAGACATTAGAGAGCACAGAAGAGTGCTATCAGACAGGAGAGAGCACAAAGGAGTTCTATCAGACAGGAGAGAGCACAGAGGAGTTCTATCAGATAGAAGAGAGCACAGAAGAGTACTATCAGACAGGGGAGAGCACAGAGGAGTACTTTATGACAGGAGAGAGCACATAGAAGTTCTATCAGACAGGAGATAGCACAGAGGAGTCCTATTAGACAGGAGAGAGCACAGAGGAGGACTATCAGACAGAAGAGAGTACAAAGAAGTATTATCAGACAGGAGAGAGCACAGAGGAGTCCTATCAGACAGGAGAGAGCACAGAGGAGGACTATCAGACAGGGGAGCACAGAGGAGTACTATCAGACAGGAGAGAGCACAGAGGAGTACTGTCAGACAGGAGAGAGCACAGATGAGTGCGATCAGACAGGAAAGAGCACAGAGGAGTACTATCAGACAGTAGAGAGCACAGATGAGTGCTATCAGACAGGAGAGAACACAAAGGAGTGCTATCGGACAGGAGAGAGCACAGAGGAGTATTATCAGACAGGGGAGAGCACAGAGCAGTATTATCAGCCAGGAGAAAGCACAAAGAAGTTCTATCAGACAGGAGAGAGCACAGAGGAGTAATATCAGAGAAGAGAGAGCACAGAAGAGTACTATCAGACAGGAGAGAGCACAGAGAAGTACTGTCAGACAGAAGAGAGCACAGCGGCGTCCTATCAGACAGGAGAGAGCACAGAGGAGTACTATCAGACAGGAGAGAGCACAGAGGAGTACTATCAGACAGGAGAGAGCACAGAGGAGTGCTATCAGACAGGAGAGAGTACAGAGAAGTTCTATCAGACAGGAGAGAGCACAGAGGAGGACTATCGGACAGGGGAGCACAGAGGAGAACTATTTACAGGAGAGAGCACAGAACAGTACTATCAGACAGGAGAGAGCACAGAGGAGTACTATCAGACAGGAGACGACACAGGAGTGCTATCAGACAGGAGAGAGCACAGAGAAGTTCTATCAGACAGGAGAGAGCACAGAGGAGTACTATCAGAAAGGAGAGAGTACAGAGGAGTACTATCAGACAGGAGAGAGCACAGAGGAGTCCTATCAGACAGGAGAGAGCACAGAGGAGGACTATCAGACAGGGGAGCACAGAGGAGTACAATTTACAGGAGAGAGCACAGAATAGTACTATCAGACAGCAGAGAGCACAGATGAGTGCTATCAGATAGGAGAGAGCACAGAGGAGTACTATCAGACAGGAGAGAGCACAGAGGAGTGCTATCAGACAGTAGAGAGCACAGATGAGTGCTATCAGACAGGAGAAAGCAGAGAGGGGTCCTATCAGACAGGAGAAAGCACAGATGAGTGCTATCAGACAGGAGAGAGCAGAGAGGAGTACTATCAGACAGGGGAAAGCACAGATGAGTGCTATCAGACAGGAGAGAGCACAGAGGAGTGATATCAGACAGGAGAGAGCACAGAGGAGTACTATCAGACAGGAGAGAGCACAGAGGAGTGCTATCAGATAGAAGAGAGCACAGAGGAGTACTATCAGACAGGGGAGAGCCCAGAGGAGTACTTTCAGACAGGAGAGAGCACATAGAAGTTCTATCAGACAGGAGAGAGCACAGATGAGTGTTATCAGACAGGAGAGAGCACAGAGGAGTACTATCAGACAGGGGAGAGGACAGAGGAGTGCTATCAGACAGAGGAGAGCACACAAGAGTACTATCAGAAAGGAGAGAGCACAGATGAGTGCAATCAGACAGGAGAGAGCACGGAGGAGTGCTATCAGACAGGAGAGAGTACAGAGGAGTACTATCAGACAGGGAAGAGCACAGAGCAGTACTATCAGCCAGGAGAAAGCACAAAGAAGTTCTATCAGACAGGAGAGAGCACAGAGGAGTAATATCAGAGAAGAGAGAGCACAGAAGAGTACTATCAGACAGGAGAGAGCACAGAGAAGTACTGTCAGACAGAAGAGAGCACAAAGGCGTCCTATGAGACAGTAGAGAGCACAGAGAAGTACTGTCAGACAGAAGAGAGCACAAAGGCGTCCTATCAGACAGGAGAGAGCACAGAGGAGTGCTATCAGACAGGAGAGAGCACAGAGAAGTTCTATCAGACAGGAGAGAGCACAGAGGAGTACTATCAGACAGGAGAGAGTACAGAGGAGTACTATCAGACAGGAGAGAGCACAGAGGAGTCCTATCAGACAGGAGAGAGCACAGAGGAGGACTATCAGACAGGGGAGCACAGAGGAGTACAATTTACAGGAGAGAGCACAGAATAGTACTATCAGACAGCAGAGAGCACAGATGAGTGCTATCAGATAGGAGAGAGCACAGAGGAGTACTATCAGACAGGAGAGAGGACAGAGGAGTGCTATCAGACAGGAGAGAGCACAGAGGAGTGCTATCAGACAGGAGAGAGAACAGAGGAGTACTATCAGACAGGGAAGAGCACAGAGGAGTGCTATCAGACAGAAGAGAGCACAGAAGAGTACTATCAGACAGGAGAGAGCACGGAGGAGTGCTATCAGACAGAAGAAAGCACAGATGACTGCTATCAGACAGGAGAAAGCACAGAGGAGTCCTATCAGACAGGAGAGAGCGGAGAGGAGTACTATCAGACATGAGAAAGCACAGATGAGTGCTATCAGACAGGAGAGAGCACAGAGGAGTACTATCAGAAATTAGAGAGCACAGAAGAGTGATATCAGACAGGAGAGAGCACAAAGGAGTCCTATCAGACAGTAGAGAGCACAGAGGAGTGCTATCAGACAGGAAAGAGCACAGAGGAGTACTCTCAGACAGGAGAGAGCACAGAGAAGTTCTATCAGACAGGAGAGAGTGCAGAGGAGTACTATCAGACAAGAGAGGGAACACAGGAGTGCTATCAGACAGGAGGAGAGAGCACAGATAAGTTCTATCAGACAGGAGAGAGAACAGAGGAGTACTAACAGACAGGAGAGATCACAGAGGAGTACTATCAGACAGGAGAGAGCACAGAGGAGTACTATCAGACAGCAGAGAGCACGGAGGAGTACTATTAGACAGGAGAGAGCACAGATGAGTGCTATCAGACAGGAGAGAGCACAGAGGAGTACTATAAGACAGTAGAGAGCACAGATGAGTGCTATCAGACAGGAGAAAGCAGAGAGGAGTCCTATCAGACAGGAGAAATCACAGATGAGTGCTATCAGACAGGAGAAAGCACAGAGGAGTACTATCAGACAGTACAGAGCACAGATGAGTGCTATCAGACAGGAGAAAGCAGAGAGGAGTCCTATCAGACAGGAGAAAGCACAGATGAGCGCTATCAGACAGGAGAAAGCACAGAGGAGTCATATCAGACAGGAGAAAGCACAGATGAGTGCTATCAGACAGGAGAGAGCAGAGAGGAGTACTATCAGACAGGAGAAAGCACAGATGAGTGCTATCAGACGGGAGAGAGCACAGAGGAGTGCTATCAGACAGGAGAGAGCACAGAGGAGTACTATCAGACAGGAGAGAGCACAGAGGAGTGCTATCAGATAGAAGAGAGCACAGAGGAGTACTATCAGACAGGGGAGAGCCCAGAGGAGTACTTTCAGACAGGAGAGAGCACATAGAAGTTCTATAAGACAGAAGAGAGCACAGAGGAGTCCTATTAGACAGGAGAGAGCACAGAGGAGGACTATCAGACAGAAGAGAGCACAAAGAAGTATTATCAGACAGGAGAGAGCACACAGGAGTCCTATCAGACAGGAGAGAGCACAGAGGAGGACTATCAGACAGGGGAGCACAGAGGAGTACTATCAGACAGGAGAGAGCACAGAGGAGTACTATCAGACAGGAGAGAGCACAGATAAGTGCTATCAGACAGGAGAGAGCACAGATGAGTACTATCAGACAGGAGAGAGTACAGATGAGTGCGATCAGACAGGAAAGAGCACAGAGGAGTACTATCAGACAGTAGAGAGCACAGATGAGTGCTATCAGACAGGAGAAAGCAGAGAGGAGTCCTATCAGACAGGAGAAAGCACAGATGAGTGCTATCAGACAGGAGAAAGCACAGAGGAGTACTATCAGACAGTAGAGAGCACAGATGAGTGCTAACAGACAGGAGAAAGCAGAGAGGAGTCCTATCAGACAGGTGAAAGCACAGATGAGCGCTATCAGACAGGAGAAAGCACAGAGGAGTCATATCAGACAGGAGAAAGCACAGATGAGTGCTATCAGACAGGAGAGAGCAGAGAGGAGTACTATCAGACAGGAGAAAGCACAGATGAGTGCTATCAGACAGGAGAGAGCACAGAGGAGTACTATCAGACATTAGAGAGCACAGAAGAGTGCTATCAGACAGGAGAGAGCACAAAGGAGTTCTATCAGACAGGAGAGAGCACAGAGGAGTGCTATCAGATAGAAGAGAGCACAGAGGAGTACTATCAGACAGGGGAGAGCACATAGAAGTTATATCAGACAGGAGAGAGCACAGAGGAGTCCTATCAGACAGGAGAGAGCACAGAGGAGGACTATCAGACAGAAGAGAGTACAGAGAAGTATTATAAGACAGGAGAGAGCACAGAGGAGTCCTATCAGACAGGAGAGAGCACAGAGGAGGACTATCAGACAAGGGAGCACAGAGGAGTACTATCAGACAGGAGAGAGCACAGAGGAGTACTATCAGACAGGAGAGAGCACAGATAAGTGCTATCAGACAGGAGAGAGCACTGATGAGTACTATCAGACAGGAGAGAGCACAGATGAGTGCGATCAGACAGGAAAGAGCACAGAGGAGTACTATCAGACAGTAGAGAGCACAGATGAGTGCTATCAAACAGGAGAGAACACAAAGGAGTGCTATCGGAAAGGAGAGAGCACAGAGGAGTACTATCAGACAGGAAAGAGCACAGAGGAGTACTCTCAGACAGGAGAGAGCACAGAGAAGTTCTCTCAGACAGGAGAGAGCACAGAGGAGTACTATCAGACAAAAGATGGAACAGAGGAGTGCTATCAGACAGGAGAGAGCACAGATAAGTTCTATCAGACAGGAGAGAGCACAGAGGAGTACTAACAGACAGGAGAAAGCACAGAGGAGTACTATCAGACAGGAAAGAGCACAGAGGAGTACTATCAGACAGGAGAGAACACAGTGGAGTACTTCCAGACAGGAGAGAGCACAAAGGAGTACCCTCAGACAGCAGAGAGCACAGAGGAGTATTATCAGACAGGAGAGAGCACAGGGAAGTACTATCAGACAGGAGAGAGCACAGACGAGTACTATCAGACAGGAGAGAGCACAGATGAGTGCTATCAGACAGGAGAGAGCACAGAGGAGTACTATCAGACAGTAGAGAGCACAGAGGAGTACTTTTAGATAGTAGAGAGCACAAATGAGTGCTATCAGACAGGAGAGAGCACAGAAGAGTGCTATCTGGCAGGAGAGAGCACAGAGGAGTGCTATCAGCTAGAAGAGAGCACAGAGGAGTACTATCAGACAAGGGAGAGCACAGAGGAGTACTTTCAGACAGGAGAGAGCACAGAGAATTTCTATCAGACAGGAGAGAGCACAGAGGAGTACTATCAGACAGGAGAGGACACAGGAGTGCTATCAGACAGGAGAGAGCACAGAGAAGTTCTATCAGACAGGAGAGAGCACAGAGGAGTACTATCAGACAGGAGAGAGCATAGAGGAGTGCTTTTAGACAGGAGAGAGCACAGTGGAGTACTATCAGACAGGAGAGAGCACAGAGGAGTGCTATCAGACAGGAGAGAGCACAGAGGAGTGCTATCAGACAGGAGAGAGCACAGAGGAGTACTATCAGACAGGAGAGAGCACAGAGGAGTGCTATCAGACAGGAGAGAGCACAGAGGAGTACTATCAGACAGGGGAGAGCACAGAGGAGTGCTATCAGACAGGAGAGAGCACAAAGGAGTACCATCAGAAAGGAGAGAGCACAGAGGAGTGCTATCAGACAGGAGAGAGCACAGAGGAGTACTATCAGACAGGGAAGAGAACAGAGGAGTGCTATCAGACAGAAGAGAGCACAGAAGAGTACTATCAGACAGGAGAGAGCACGGAGGAGTGCTATCAGACAGGAGAGAACACAGAGGAGTACTATCAGACAGGAGAGAACACATAGGAGTCCTATCAGACAGGAGAGAGCACAGAGGAGGCCTATCAGACAGGGGAGCACAGAGGAGTACTATCAGACAGGAGAGAGCACAGAGGAGTACTCTCAGACAGCAAAAAGCACAGAAGAGTACTATCAGACAGGAGAGAGCACAGAGGAGTACTATCAGACAGGAGAGAGCACAGAGGAGTACTATCAGACAGTAGAGAGCATAGATGAGTGCTATCAGACAGGAGAAAGCACAGAGGAGTCCTATCAGACAGGAGAAAGCACAGATGAATGCTATCAGACAGGAGAGAGCACAGAGGAGTACTATCAGACAGTAGAGAGCACAGAGGAGTCCTATCAGACAGGAGAGAACACAGAGGAGTCCTATCAGACAGGAGAGAGCACCAAGGAGTCCTATCAGACACGAGAGAGCACAGAGGAGGACTATCAGACAGGGGAGCACAGAGGAGTACTATCAGACAGGAGAGAGCACAGAGGAGCACTCTCAGACAGCAGAAAGCATAGAGGAGTACTATCAGATAGAAGAGAGCACAGAGGAGTACTATCAGACAGGGGAGAGCACGGAGGAGTACTTTCAGACAGGAGAGAGCACAGAGAAGTTCTATCAGACAGGAGAGATCACAGAGGAGTACTATCAGACAGGAGAGAGCAAAAAGAAGTACTATCAGACAGGAGAGAGCACAGATGAGTGCTATCAGACAGGAGAGAGCACAGAGGAATACTATCAGACAGGAGAGAGCACAGATGAGTGCTATGATACAGGAGAGAGTACAGAGGAGTCCTATCAGACAGGAGAGAGCACAGAGGAGGACTATCAGACAGGGGAACACAGAGGAGTACTATTTACAGGAGAGAGCACAGAATAGTACTATCAGACAGCAGAGAGCACAGATGAGTGCTATCAGACAGGAGAGAGCACAGAGGAGTACTATCAGACAGGAGAGAGCACAGAGGAGTGCTATCAGACAGGAGAGAGCACAGAGAAGTTCTATCAGACAGGAGAGAGAACAGAGGAGGACTATCAGACAGGGGAGCACAGAGGAGTACTATTTACAGGAGAGAGCACAGAACAGTACTATCAGACAGTAGAGAGCACAGAGGAGTACTATCAGACAGGAGAGAGCACAGAGGAGTACTATCAGACAGGAAAGAGCACAGAGGAGTACTATCAGACAGGAGAGAGTACAGAGGAGTACTATCAGACAGGAGAGAGCACAGAGGAGTCCTATCAGACAGGAGAGAACACAGAGGAGGACTATCAGACAGGGGAGCACAGAGGAGTACTATCAGACAGGAGAGAGCACAGAGGAGTACTATCAGAAAGGAGAGAGCACAGAGGAGTGCGATCAGACAGGAGAGAGCACAGAGGAGTACTATCAGACAGGGGAGAGGACAGAGGAGTGCTATCAGACAGAAGAGAGCACAGAAGAGTACTATCAGAAAGGAGAGAGCACAGATGAGTGCTATCAGACAGGAGAGAGCACGGAGGAGTGCTATCAGACAGGAGAGAGTACAGAGGAGTACTATCAGACAGGGGAAAGCACAAAGAAGTTCTATCAGACAGGAGAGAGCACAGAGGAGTAATATCAGAGAAGAGAGAGCACAGAAGAGTACTATCAGACAGGAGAGAGCACAAAGAAGTACTGTCAGACAGAAGAGAGCACAGAGGCGTCCTATCAGACAGGAGAGAGCACAGAGGAGTACTATCAGACAGGAGAGAGCACAGAGGAGTACTATCAGACAGGAGAGAGCACAGAGAAGTTCTATTGGACAGGAGAGAGCACAGAGGAGGACTATCAGACAGGGGAGCACAGAGGAGAACTATTTACAGGAGAGAGCACAGAACAGTACTATCAGACAGGAGAGAGCACAGAGGAGTACTATCAGACAGGAGAGGACACAGGAGTGCTATCAGACAGGAGAGAGCACAGAGAAGTTCTATCAGACAGGAGAGAGCACAGAGGAGTACTATCAGACAGGAAAGGAGACAGGAGTGCTATCAGACAGGAGAGAGCACAGAGAAGTTCTATCAGACAGGAGAGAGCACAGAGGAGTACTAGTTCTATCAGACAGGAGAGAGCACAGAGGAGTACCATCAGACAGGAGAGAGTACAGAGGAGTACTATCAGACAGGAGAGAGCACAGAGGAGTCCTATCAGACAGGAGAGAGCACAGATGAATGCTATCAGACAGGAGAGAGCACAGAGGAGTACTATCAGACAGTAGAGAGCACAGAGGAGTCCTATCAGACAGGAGAGAACACAGAGGAGTCCTATCAGACAGGAGAGAGCACCAAGGAGTCCTATCAGACACGAGAGAGCACAGAGGAGGACTATCAGACAGGGGAGCACAGAGGAGTACTATCAGACAGGAGAGAGCACAGAGGAGTACTCTCAGACAGCAGAAAGCACAGAGGAGTACTATCAGATAGAATAGAGCACAGAGGAGTACTATCAGACAGGGGAGAGCACGGAGGAGTACTTTCAGACAGGAGAGAGCACAGAGAAGTTCTATCAGACAGGAGAGATCACAGAGGAGTACTATCAGACAGGAGAGAGCAAAAAGAAGTACTATCAGACAGGAGAGAGCACAGATGAGTGCTATCAGACAGGAGAGAGCACAGAGGAATACTATCAGACAGGAGAGAGCACAGATGAGTGCTATGATACAGGAGAGAGTACAGAGGAGTCCTATCAGACAGGAGAGAGCACAGAGGAGGACTATCAGACAGGGGAACACAGAGGAGTACTATTTACAGGAGAGAGCACAGAATAGTACTATCAGACAGCAGAGAGCACAGATGAGTGCTATCAGACAGGAGAGAGCACAGAGGAGTACTATCAGACAGGAGAGAGCACAGAGGAGTGCTATCAGACAGGAGAGAGCACAGAGAAGTTCTATCAGACAGGAGAGAGAACAGAGGAGGACTATCAGACAGGGGAGCACAGAGGAGTACTATTTACAGGAGATAGCACAGAACAGTACTATCAGACAGTAGAGAGCACAGAGGAGTACTATCAGACAGGAGAGAGCACAGAGGAGTACTATCAGACAGGAAAGAGCACAGAGGAGTACTATCAGACAGGAGAGAGTACAGAGGAGTACTATCAGACAGGAGAGAGCACAGAGGAGTCCTATCAGACAGGAGAGAACACAGAGGAGGACTATCAGACAGGGGAGAACAGAGGAGTACTATCAGACAGGAGAGAGCACAGAGGAGTACTATCAGAAAGGAGAGAGCACGGAGGAGTGCTATCAGACAGGAGAGAGTACAGAGGAGTACTATCAGACAGGGGAAAGCACAAAGAAGTTCTATCAGACAGGAGAGAGCACAGAGGAGTAATATCAGAGAAGAGAGAGCACAGAAGAGTACTATCAGACAGGAGAGAGCACAGAGAAGTACTGTCAGACAGAAGAGAGCACAGAGGCGTCCTATCAGACAGGAGAGAGCACAGAGGAGTACTATCAGACAGGAGAGAGCACAGAGGAGTACTATCAGACAGGAGAGAGCACAGAGAAGTTCTATTGGACAGGAGAGAGCACAGAGGAGGACTATCAGACAGGGGAGCACAGAGGAGAACTATTTACAGGAGAGAGCACAGAACAGTACTATCAGACAGGAGAGAGCACAGAGGAGTACTATCAGACAGGAGAGGACACAGGAGTGCTATCAGACAGGAGAGAGCACAGAGAAGTTCTATCAGACAGGAGAGAGCACAGAGGAGTACTATCAGACAGGAAAGGACACAGGAGTGCTATCAGACAGGAGAGAGCACAGAGAAGTTCTATCAGACAGGAGAGAGCACAGAGGAGTACTAGTTCTATCAGACAGGAGAGAGCACAGAGGAGTACCATCAGACAGGAGAGAGTACAGAGGAGTACTATCAGACAGGAGAGAGCACAGAGGAGTCCTATCAGACAGGAGAGAGCACAGATGAATGCTATCAGACAGGAGAGAGCACAGAGGAGTACTATCAGACAGTAGAGAGCACAGAGGAGTCCTATCAGACAGGAGAGAACACAGAGGAGTCCTATCAGACAGGAGAGAGCACCAAGGAGTCCTATCAGACACGAGAGAGCACAGAGGAGGACTATCAGACAGGGGAGCACAGAGGAGTACTATCAGACAGGAGAGAGCACAGAGGAGTACTCTCAGACAGCAGAAAGCACAGAGGAGTACTATCAGATAGAAGAGAGCACAGAGGAGTACTATCAGACAGGGGAGAGCACGGAGGAGTACTTTCAGACAGGAGAGAGCACAGAGAAGTTCTATCAGACAGGAGAGATCACAGAGGAGTACTATCAGACAGGAGAGAGCAAAAAGAAGTACTATCAGACAGGAGAGAGCACAGATGAGTGCTATCAGACAGGAGAGAGCACAGAGGAATACTATCAGACAGGAGAGAGCACAGATGAGTGCTATGATACAGGAGAGAGTACAGAGGAGTCCTATCAGACAGGAGAGAGCACAGAGGAGGACTATCAGACAGGGGAACACAGAGGAGTACTATTTACAGGAGAGAGCACAGAATAGTACTATCAGACAGCAGAGAGCACAGATGAGTGCTATCAGACAGGAGAGAGCACAGAGGAGTACTATCAGACAGGAGAGAGCACAGAGGAGTGCTATCAGACAGGAGAGAGCACAGAGAAGTTCTATCAGACAGGAGAGAGAACAGAGTAGGACTATCAGACAGGGGAGCACAGAGGAGTACTATTTACAGGAGAGAGCACAGAACAGTACTATCAGACAGTAGAGAGCACAGAGGAGTACTATCAGACAGGAGAGAGCACAGAGGAGTACTATCAGACAGGAAAGAGCACAGAGGAGTACTATCAGACAGGAGAGAGTACAGAGGAGTACTATCAGACAGGAGAGAGCACAGAGGAGTCCTATCAGACAGGAGAGAACACAGAGGAGGACTATCAGACAGGGGAGCACAGAGGAGTACTATCAGACAGGAGAGAGCACAGAGGAGTACTATCAGAAAGGAGAGAGCACAGAGGAGTGCGATCAGACAGGAGAGAGCACAGAGGAGTACTATCAGACAGGGGAGAGGACAGAGGAGTGCTATCAGACAGAAGAGAGCACAGAAGAGTACTATCAGAAAGGAGAGAGCACAGATGAGTGCTATCAGACAGGAGAGAGCACGGAGGAGTGCTATCAGACAGGAGAGAGTACAGAGGAGTACTATCAGACAGGGGAAAGCACAAAGAAGTTCTATCAGACAGGAGAGAGCACAGAGGAGTAATATCAGAGAAGAGAGAGCACAGAAGAGTACTATCAGACAGGAGAGAGCACAGAGAAGTACTGTCAGACAGAAGAGAGCACAGAGGCGTCCTATCAGACAGGAGAGAGCACAGAGGAGTACTATCAGACAGGAGAGAGCACAGAGGAGTACTATCAGACAGGAGAGAGCACAGAGAAGTTCTATTGGACAGGAGAGAGCACAGAGGAGGACTATCAGACAGGGGAGCACAGAGGAGAACTATTTACAGGAGAGAGCACAGAACAGTACTATCAGACAGGAGAGAGCACAGAGGAGTACTATCAGACAGGAGAGGACACAGGAGTGCTATCAGACAGGAGAGAGCACAGAGAAGTTCTATCAGACAGGAGAGAGCACAGAGGAGTACTAGTTCTATCAGACAGGAGAGAGCACAGAGGAGTACCATCAGACAGGAGAGAGTACAGAGGAGTACTATCAGACAGGAGAGAGCACAGAGGAGTCCTATCAGACAGGAGAGAGCACAGGGGAGTCCTATCAGACAGGAGAGAGCACAAAGGAGTCCTATCAGGCAGGAGAGAGCACAGAGGAGTACAATCAGACAGGAGAGAGCACAGAGGAGTACAGTGACCCCCCGACCTACGATGGCCCCGACATATGATCTAAGCGACATACAATGGCCTCTCAGAGGCCATCGCATGTCGATGTCAGCATCGACATACAATGCTTTTTTATGTCGGTGGCCATCGCATTAAGTGCTATCCGGCAGCGAAAAATGCTTAAGCTGCTGCCAGATAGCAGCTTAAAGGGGTACTCTGCCCCTGGCATCTTATCCCCTATCCAAAGGATAGGGGATAAGATGTTAGATCGCCGTGGTCCCGCTGCTGGGGACCCCAGGGATCGCCGCTGCGGCACCCCGCCATCAATACTGCACAGAGCGAGTTCGCTCTGTGCGTAATGACAGGCGATATAGGGGCCGGAGCAGCGTGACATCATGGCTCTGCCCCTCATGACATCATGGCCCGTCCCCTTAATGCAAGTCTATGGCAGGGGGCGTGACGACCGCCACGCCCGCTCCCATAGACTTGTATTGACGGGGTGGGCCGTGGCGTCACGAGGGGCGGAGCCGTGACGTAACGATGCTCCGGCCCCTGTATTGCCCGTCATTACGCGCAGAGCGATCTCGCTCTGCGCAATAATGATAGCGGGATGCTGCAGCAGCGATCCCCGGGGTCCCCAGCAGCGGGACCCTGGCAATCTGACATCTTATCCCCTTTCCTTTGGAAAGGGGATAAGATGTCTAGGGGCGGAGTACCCCTTTAATGTTCCCTGTGTGGTGCGGTAAGTATTACTTACCCCTCCACAATGCTCCGGGGTGCCCTCCGGGTCCAGCGCTGGTCTTCCGGTGTCTTCTCGGCCCTTTCCGATGACATCAATACGCTGCTGCGCACGTCATCCAATAGGAATGCCGTACGCAGCGGCGTAATGACGTCGCTACGCAGGCCCAGTAAGGCCTTGCGGAAGACAGCAGAGGACCGGAGAAGACAGCGGAGGACCGGAGGAGACCAGGAGAGCCCAGCGGAGGCCCGGGGTCACCATCGGGAGAGGCGGGGACACCATCGCGAGCGGTGGGGACAGGTGAGTACAGCTTCCTATACTTTACATTGCACGAATCCCTCAACATACGATGGATTCGACAAACGATGGCTCGTTTGGAACGAATTACCATCGTATGTTGAGGGACCACTGTACTATCAGACAGGAGAAAGCACAGAGGAATACTATTTACAGGAGAGAGCACAGAATAGTACTATCAGACAGCAGAGAGCACAGATGAGTGCTATCAGACAGGACAGAGCACAGAGGAGTACTATCATACAGGAGAGAGCACAGAGGAGTACTATCAGACAGGAGAGAGCACAGAGGAGTACTATCAGGTAGGACAGAGCACAGAGGAGTACTATCAGACAGGAGAGAGCACAGAGGAGTACTATCAGACAGGAGAGAGCACAGAGGAGTACTATCAGGCAGGAGAGCACAGAGGAGTGCTATCCTACCCTCACTTACTGGACTTTGTTCATGCCTGTTCTTCAGCTTTGACAAAACCATGATTTTATAAGTCATGATTTCTATAAAAAGGAAATACAATTTTCTTATTAAGTATATAAGAAAGGTACATTTTTGCCAAGATGAACAATACATAAAAAGTTTTTGAATCTAACAGTGCCCATTTAATATCATCTGCAAAGAGTGACACTTTACCTTACAATCCCTCTATAAGGTCATAAATAAAAATAATAATAAGAATAGGACCCAAACTGATCCCTGTGGTACCCCACTAGTAACAGTCACTCAAAGCATGTACCATTAATAACCACCCTCTGTTACCCACTTACACACGTTTCCCCTGTCCCAAACATTCTCAGTCTTTAATGTGGCACAGTATCAAATGCTTTGGAGAAATCAAAATATATGACATCCAGCGATTCACCTTGGTCCAGTCTGGAGCTCATCTCCTCATAAAAACTGATTAGGTTAGTTTGACAGGATCGATCCCTCAGAAAACCATGTTGATATGGAGTCATACGTTTATTTTGATTGAGATATTCCAATATAGCAGGAAAATCTGCAGCATATCATAGTATCAGAAAGTGGATGAGATTCGGTGCAGTTTTAAATCATGTTGCGGATTTATTCACTTCATCTATCTATATATATAAAACTCAACGTGTGTGTGTGTATGTGTGTATGTTCCAGCATCACGTCCAAACGGCTAAAGATATTAACATGAAACTTGGCACACATGTTACTTATATGTCAACAACAAACATACGATAGGTGATTTAACCCTTACTCACCCCCATTTGCCAGGGGCGGGGTTATGTTTAAAGTCCTGTACAAGTCAACGGGAAATATATGTTACTGAATAACTTCCAAACGGCTTGAGATATTTCGATAATACTTGGTCACATGTTACTTATATATCCACTTAAAATATAGGACAGTTAATTTAACCCTTAACTACCCCCATTTGTGAGGGTCAGGGTTTTTGTTTAAAGTCCCATGCAAATTAATGGGAAATGTATGTTCCCACATAACTTCGTATGGCTCCGTATGGCTGGAGATATTTCAATAACTGGTACACATATTACGGGTCGGGATAGGAGGTCGACATAGGAGGTCGGGATAGGAGGTCGGGATAGGAGGACGGGATAGGAGGATGCGAAGAGGTAGAGAAAGAAGGACCAACGATAATCCAGGCACTGCTAGCTCAAAAACACCGGAGGCAATGGGTTATAGATGAAAGATCCTGGCAGGGATCATATTTAATAAAAAAACAAAAGTACAGATGACGCGTTTTGGGGGTAAACCCCTCTTCATCAGATCAGCATGATGCTGATCTGATGAAGAGGGGTTTACCCTCGAAACGTGTCATCTGTACTTTAGTTTTTTTATTAAATATGATCCCTGCCAGGATCTTTCATCCATAACCCATTGCCTCCGGTGTTTTTGAGCTAGCAGCGCCTGGATTATCGTTGGTCCTTCTTTCTCTACCTCTTCGCATACTTCAACAGAACAGGTTCACCTGCCTCCTGTGGACCCTCCGGCTGAGCAGCCTGCTCCACCTTTAGACCTCTGTTTGAGGTGATATGCACCGTTTCTCCTTCTCCAAGGTGAGCAGCCACTTTTAAGGGGCTTTACTTCTCCATACCTACTCTAAAGGGTAATACATGAGGCGCCGTTTGCGGTCTTTTTCTTTTTTTCTATATTACCACAGGGATAGGAGGATGGGATAGGAGGACTGGATAGGAGGTCGGGATAGGAGGACGGGATAGGAGGACAGGGATAGGAGGACCGGGATAGGAGGTCGGGATAGGAGGTTGGGATAGGAGGTCGGGATAGGAGGTCGGGATAGGAGGTCGAGATAGGAGGTCGAGATAGTAGGGCGGGATAGGAGGACTGGATAGGAGGTCGGGATAGGAGGTCGGGATTGGAGGTCGGGATTGGAGGTCGGGATAGGAGGTCGGGATAGGAGGTCGGGATAGGAGGTCGAGATAGGAGGACGGTATAGGAGTACGGTATAGGACGACGGGATAGGAGGATGGTATAGGAGGTCGGGATAGGAGGACGGGATAGGAGGTCGAGATAGGAGGATGGGATAGGAGGTCGAGATATGAGGATGGGATAGGAGGTCGTGATAGGAGGACGGGATAGGAGGACGGGATAGCAGGACGGGATAGGAGGACGGGATAGGAGGACGGGATAGATGGACGGATAGATGGACAGGATAGGAGGACGGGATAGGAGGACGGGATAGGAGGACGGGATAGGAGGACGGGAAAGGAGGACGGGAAAGGAGGACGGGAAAGGAGGTCGAGATAGGAGGACGGGAAAAGAGGTAGAGATAGAAGGACGGGAAAGGAGGACGGGAAAGGAGGTTGAGATATGAGGACGGGAAAGGAGGACGGGATAGGAGGACGGGATAAGAGGACGGGATAGGAGGTCGGGATATGATGACGGGATAGGAGGTCGGGATATGACAACAATATATGAGGACGGGATATGAAGTCAAAAGCTTCCTCCTTTGTTTATTTTCCTCCCCAACAAGGATTAGGAAGGAAAAACCGGGCAACGCCTGGTACTCAGCTAGCATATATATAAAACTCAACGTGTGTGTGTATGTATGTATGTAAGTGTGCATGTTCCACAAAAACGTCCAAGCGGCTAAAGATATTAACATGAAACTTGGCACACATGTTACTTATATGTTAACAACAAACATAGGATAGGTGATTTAACCCTTACTCACCCCCATTTGCCAGGGTCGGGGTTTATGTTTAAAGTCCCACACAAGTCAATGGGAAATATATGTTACTGCATAACTTACAAACGGCTGGAGATATTTCGATAATACTTGGTCACATGTTACTTATATGGCCACTTAAAATATAGGATAGTTAACTCCTTAAGGACCGAGCCCTTTTTCACCTTAAGGACCAGAGCATTTTTTGAACATCTGACCACTGTCACTTTAAACATTAATAACTCTGGGATGCTTTTAGTTATCATTCTGATTCCGAGATTGTTTTTTCATGACATATTCTACTTTAACTTAGTGGTAAAATTTTATGGTAACTTGCATCCTTTCTTGGTGAAAAATCCCCAAATTTGATGAAAAAAATGAAAATGTAGCATTTTTCTAACTTTGAAGCTCTCTGCTTGTAAGGAAAATGGATATTCAAAATAATTTTTTTTTGGGTTCACATATACAATATGTCTACTTTATGTTTGCATCATAAAATTTATGAGTTTTTACTTTTGGAAGACACCAGAGGGCTTCAAAGTTCAGCAGCAATTTTGAAATTTTTCACAAAATTTTCAAACTCGCTATTTTTCATGGACCAGTTCAGGTTTGAAGTGGATTTGAAGGGTCTTCATATTAGAAATACCCCATAAAAGACCCCATTATAAAAACTACACCCCCCAAAGTATTAAAAATGACATTCAGTAAGTGTATTAACGCTTTAGGTGCTTCACAGGAATAGCAGCAAAGTGAAGGAGAAAATTCAAAATCTTCATTTTTTACACTCGCATGTTCTTGTAGACCTAATTTTTGAATTTTTGCAAGGGGTAAAAAGGAGAAAATTTTTACTTGTATTTGAAACCCAATTTCTCTCGAGTAAGCATATACCTCATATGTCTATGTAAAGTGTTCAGTGGACGCAGTAGAGGGCTCAGAAGGGAAGGAGCGACAAATGGTTTTTGGGGGGCATTTCACCTTTAGGAAGCCCCTATGGTGCCAGGACAGCAAAAAAAAAACACATGGCATACCATTTTGGAAACTAGACCCCTCAGGGAACGTAACAAGGGGTAAAGTGAACCTTAATACCCTACAGGTGTTTCACGACTTTTGCATATGTAAAAAAAATAAAAAAATTTTTACCTAAAATGCTTGGTTTCCCAAAAATGTAACATTTTTAAAAAGGGTAATAGCAGAAAATACCCCCCAAAATTTGAAACCCAATTTCTCCCGATTCAGAAAACACCCCATATGGGGGTGAAAATTGCTCTGCTGGCGCACTACAGGTCTCAGAAGAGAAGGAGTCACATTTGGCTTTTTGAAAGCAAATTTTGCTCTGGGGGCATGCCGCATTTAGGAAGCCCCTATGGTACCAGAACAGCAAAAAAAAAAACACATGGCATACCATTTTGGAAACTATACCCCTCGGGGAATGTAACAAGGGGTAAAGTGAACCTTAATACCCTACAGGTGTTTCACGACTTTTGCATATGTAAAAAAAAAATTTTTTTTTTACCTAATATGCTTGGTTTCCCAAAATGTTTACATTTTTAAAAAGGGTAATAGCAGAAAATACCCCCCATAATTTGAAGCCCAATTTCTCCCGATTCAGAAAACACCCCATATGGGGGTGAAAAGTGCTCTGCTGGCGCACTACAGGTCTCAGAAGAGAAGGAGTCACATTTGGCTTTTTGAAAGCAAATTTTGCTCTGGGGGCATGCCGCATTTAGGAAGCCCTTATGGTGCCAGAACAAAAAAAAAAAAAAAAAACACATGGCATACCATTTTGGACACTCGACCCCTCGGGGAACGTAACACTGGGTAATGTGAACCTTAATACCCTACAGGTGTGCAAAAGTCGTGACTTTTGCATATGTGAAAAAAAAAATATTTTTTTTTACCTAAAATGCTTGGTTTACCAAAATTTTTACATTTTTAAAAAAGGGTAATAGCAGAAAATACCCACCAAAATTTGAAGCCCAATTTCTCCCGAGTACGGCGATACCCCATATGTGGCCCTAAACTGTTGCCTTGAAATACGAAAGGGCTCCAAAGTGAAAGCGCCATGCGCATTTGAGGCCTAAATTAGGGACTTGCATAGGGGTGGACATAGGGGTATTCTATGCCAGTGATTCCCAAACAGGGGGCCTCCAGCTGTTGTAAAACTCCCAGCATGCCTAGACAGTCAGTGGCTATCTGGCAATACTGGGAGTAGTTGTTTTGCAATAGCTGGAGGCCCAGTTCTGGAAACAGTGGCGTACCAGACGTTTTTAGTTTTTATTGGGGAGGGGGGCTGTGTAGGGGTATGTGTATATGTAGTGTTTTTTACTTTTTATTTTATTTTGTGTTAGTGTAGTGTTTTTAGGGTACAGTCGCACGGACGGGTATTCACAGTAGTTTCTCGCTGGCAGCTTGAGCTGCAGCAGAAAATTTGCCGCAGCTCAAACTTGCAGCCGGATACTTACTGTAATCCTCCGCCCATGTGAGTGTACCCTGTACGTTCACATTGGGGGGGGGGGACATCCAGCTGTTGCAAAACTACAACTCCCAGCATGTACGGTCTATCAGTGCATGCTGGGAGTTGTAGTTTTGCAACCGCTGGAGGCTCAGTTTTGGAAACAGTGACATACCAGACGTTTTTCATTTTTATTGGGGAGGGGAGGGGGGCTGTGTAGGGGTATGTGTATATGTAGTGTTTTTTACTTTTTATTTTATTTTGTGTTAGTGTAGTGTTTTTAGGGTACAGTCACACGGGCGGGGGTTCACAGTAGTTTCTCGCTGGCAGTTTGAGCAGCGGCAGAAAATTTGCCGCAGCTCAAACTTGCAGCCGGATACTTACTGTAATCCTCCGCCCATGTGAGTGTACCCTGTACGTTCACATTGGGGGGGGGGGGGGGGGGGGGAACATCCCGCTGTTGCAAAACTACAACTCCCAGCATGTACGGTCTATCAGTGCATGCTGGCAGTTGTAGTTTTGCCACAGCTGGAGACACACAGGTTGTGAAACACCGAGTTTGGTAACAAACTCAGTGTTTTCCAACCATTGTGCCTTCAGCTGTTGCAAAAGCTACAACCCCCAGCATGTACGGACAGCGGAAGGGCATGCTGGGTCTTGTAGTTATGCAAAAGCCGGAGGACATACTACATTGGCTGGGGATGCTGGGGATTGTAGTTATGCAACAGCTGGAGACACACTGGTTTGCTACTTAACTCAGTGTGCCTTCAGCTGTTGTAAAACTACAACTCTCAGCAGTCACCGACAGCCAACGGGCATGCTGGGAGTTGTAGTTATGCAACCACTAGATGTTCAACTACAACTCCCAGCATGCACTTTAGCTGATTGTGCAAGCTGGGAGTTGTAGTTATACAACAGCTGAAGGTACACTTTTCCATAGAAAGAATGTGCCTCCAGCTGTTGCAAAACTACAAGTCCCAGCATGCCCATAAGGGCATGCTGGGAGTTGTGGTGGTCTGCCTCCTGCTGTTGCATAACTACAGCTCCCAGCATGCCCTTTTTGCATGCTGGGAGCTGTTGCTAAGCAACAGCAGGAGGCTGTCACTCACCTCCAACGATCCACGCCGCATCAGGTCAGTCCCTCGTCATCGCCACTGCTCCTAGGGCCCCGATCCCAACAGGGACGCCGAGGATCGGGGTCCCCAGCACCCGGGGTGCACGTCCCGCACCCGCTCACGTCCTCCAGAAGAGGGGCGGAGCAGGTTGCGGGAGTGACACCCGCAGCAGGCGCCCTGATTGGTCGGCCGGGAAACCGGCCGACGAATCAGGGCGATCGTGAGGTGGCACCAGTGCCACCTCACCCCTGCTGGCTCTGGCTGTTCACTGGAGACCCGATTGACCCGGAATCCGCTGCAGATCGCTGGACTGAATTGTCCAGCGATCTGCGGCAATCGCCGACATGGGGGGACATAATGACCCCCCTGGGCGATATGCCGGGATGCCTGCTGAACGATTTCAGCAGGCATCCGGCTCCGGCTCCCCTCCGGCTAGCGGTGGGGGACGGAAATGCTCAGGGCGTATCCATACGCCCTCGGTCCTTAAGGACTTGGAAACGGGGGCGTATGGATACGCCCTATGTCCTTAAGGGGTTAATTTAACCCTTAACTACCCCCATTTGTGAGTGTCGGGGTTTTTGTTTAAAGTCCCATGCAAATCAATGGGAAATGTATGTTCCCACATAACTTCTGTACGGCTGGAGATATTTCAATACCTGGTACACATATTACGGGTCGGGATAGGAGGTCAAGATAGGAGGACATGATAGGAGGACCGGGATAGGAAGATGGGATAGGAGGACGGGATAGGAGGTTGGGATAGGAGGACATGATAGGAGGACGGGATAGGAGGACGGGATAGGAGGTCGGGATAGGAGGTCGGGATAGGAGGACGGGATAGGAGGTCGGGATAGGAGGTCGGGATAGGAGTCGAGTTAGGAGGACGGGATAGGAGGTTGAGATAGGAGGACGGGATAGGAGGTCGAGATAGGAAGACGGGATAGGAGGTTGGAATATGAGGACGGGATATGAGGACGGGATATGTGGTCGAGATATGATGACGGGATAGGAGGTCGGGATAGGAGGTCATGATATGAGGACAGGATATGGGTTTGGGATATTACAACAATATATGAGGATGGGATATAAAGTCAAAAGCTTCCTCCTTTGTTTATTTTCCTACCCAACAAGGATTAGAAAGGAAAAACCAGGCAACACCGGATATTAAGCTAGTATATATATATATAAAACTCAACGTGTGTGTGTTTGTGTGTATGTTTGTATGTTCCACAAAAACGTCCAAACGGCTAAAGATATTAACATGAAACTTGGCACACATGTTACTTATATGTCAACAACAAACATAGGATGGGTAATTTAACCCTTACTCACCCCCATTTGCCAGGGTTGGGGTTTTTGTTTAAGGTCCCATACAAGTCTATGGGAAATATATGTTACTGAATAACTTCCAAACGGCTTGAGATATTTCGATAATACTTGGTCACATGTTACTTAAATGTCCACTTAAAATATAGGATATTTAATTTAACCCTTAACTACCCCCATTTGTGAGGGTCGGGGTTTTTGTTTAAAGTCCCATGCAAATCAATGGGAAATGTATGTTCTCACATAACTTCTGTACAGCTGGAGATATTTCAATACCTGGTACACATATTACAGGTCGGGATATGAGGATGATACAAAAGAGAACAGGGTGCGTGCCCCTGGATGGAACCTGATGGATGGGATAGTGAGGAACCCAGTCAAAACGTGCTCACCTATGCGAGTTGTGCGAATGGAGGCACAACACTCAATGCGTTTGATAAGGAATCCTGTAATAGCGGCTGGTGCGGCTCCCAGCGTCCAGGTGCAAATATAGGTAAAAGAAGATCCAAGAAAGAGAGATGATTCGCGCTGCCACAAGAAGTATATATAGGTAAATTTATTACACACAAAGGATCCACACAACACGTTTCAAAGCCGTTCTGGCTTTTTCTTCAGGCGTGGTTACACATTACACAAAATCCAGTGCACTTTCACATCAGTATCAACTTCACTTAAAGGACATCTGCAGAGATCCTCAAGATAGGGGATTAGTGTTTGATCGCGGGGGGTCCTCCTCCATACATCTCTATTGGAGAGGCGGGGAGGCATCTTTCGTGCCTCCCCGTCTCCCCCATAGAACTGTATGGGGACAGGGAGGAGACGCTACGTCACCATGAGCGCTCATGAAGGCGCCCCGTTAGGGAGATCGGGGGGGGGGGGGGTCCCAGCGGTCGGACCCCCGCGATCAAACATTTATCCCCTATCCTTTGGATAGGGGATAAGTGTAATGCCGCTGCAGTTGTCCTTTAAGGCGACACCTTCACATCAGTATCAACTTTACTTAAGGCGACACAATTATATATCAGATCAAAAACATATATATATATATTTGTGGTCGTGGCCCATGATAGTGGAATTGGACGTACTTACCAATGCTTGTCTTGATCTGTTTGTTTTCACAACTCGTCCACCTGTAAAACACATCCTGCCACTGAACACACATGCCTTAACCTGGACTGATACTAACTGACCCTATTACTGAATCTTAACAGCGGTTGAATTGTGCCCAAACCGCGAACGAGGGCACGCCTATAGTGGGCATGCCCTATTGGTGATAAATGAAAAAATGGGTTTGGGAGGGTGGGCAACGCTGTGCGATGAACGTGCCGGCTTGCAGAGAGGCCGAACGTTAAATACACCCGGCCCCTCCCACAAATTCAGCCGTAGGCTTCCCACTTGTGGTCGTGGCCCATGATAGTGGAATTGGACGTACTTACCAATGCTTGTCTTGATCTGTTTGTTTTCACAACTCGTCCACCTGTAAAACACATCCTGCCACTGAACACACATGCCTTAACCTGGACTGATACTAACTGACCCTATTACTGAATCTTAACAGCGGTTGAATTGTGCCCAAACCGCGAACGAGGGCACGCCTATAGTGGGCAAAAATGATAACACAGTTAGGTAAATGGTGAAAGCAGATAACTTTTATTTGTTACAGAACTAAAAATCTGAATACATCCGCCATTTCTAACTGGGGGTTGGGAATGTATGCCGCGTAGGCATCTGAGTTCCATCTTCCTAATTTTTTAAGTATATGGACCGGTACTCCGTGTTTGGAGGCTGAGGAGGCTGCTCCAATGCGGAATAAGTGTCCTGAGTAGCAGCGTGGGTCAAGACCTAACAGCCTAATCAATGTGCGTACATGACGGACAAACTGAGCGGTGGTGAGAGGTGCTGAATCAAATGGCAGCAATGGCCTTACCTCCGGTTTGCCATTCATGATGTTTACCCACTCAGCGAGTACCGCTAGAGGGCACCAGGGGTTGCCGGATGGATAATACCGCACCACAGTGGACTCCCTGCAGGTTTTTGTGACCCGTAGTATCAGCTCTGCATGACTATGCTTGATGCTAAGTTGGCCTTTGTCCACGAAAGGTGCTGAACGTGATGCACAAGTGATCTCCCCAGGCCTCAAAAACCCATAGAGCGCTAAATATATGCCGACCTTGATAACCTTGCTATGAAACCACACGAACGGGGCAGAGTCGAGAAGAGTCGACATGTCTCTGAAGATTTCCCCTGTGATAGGTTGCCGTGTACCCACCCGCGGGATGGAGTTAGAATTAACCCCTTTTAATGCAGCTTTGATGAGATGTACTGAGCATATGGAAGGCTCCCCAGGGAATTGTAATGCATGGTAGTGTTGAATCCCGGATATATGCAACTTGATGGAGTTGTATGACAAGCTCAAGTCAGAGTGGCAAAAGGCAATGAACTGTAGTATAGTGGAAATGCTAAAGCCCCAAGGCAAGGCGTGTCTGTCCAGAAACGAGCTATATAAGCTGATGGCTGCTGCGTAAGCCTTCCTTGTCCTTGGGGCTAATGAACTCTTCACTAAAGTTTCTGCTATCAGGGAGTAACGCCTCAATCCAGGGTTAGCACCCGATGTGAAGGCACTGTGGTGGCTACTGGCTCCGCACCTGGTGTGACCTGAAAAAAAAGATCATAGTTACCCCTAGACAAGGCATCAGCCGCTGTGTTGCAAGTTCCCGCTATGTGTACTGCAATGAAGTTGAAATTGTGTTGTAGTGCTATCCATACCAGCCTGCGCAAATAACTCATGACCTGTAATGATTTGGATCTGCCCTTGTTAACTGTCTGTACTGTGGCCAAATTGTCACAGAAAAACGTGACCGTGGAATTGGACCATGAGGGTCCCCAGACGTGTGCTGCTGCCACTATGGGATACACTTCGAACAAGGCGGAAGTGCGGCTGAACCCCGGGACATCCATAACCTCGGTGGCCATCGGCTGGCCATCCACTGATCGCCATGGATTGCTGCGAAACCCAGTGTGCCTATGGCATCCGTGTACACCTTAGGAGAGTCGATAGTGACAGCTGGCAAGAAAATTGAAACCCCATTCCACTGGCTGATGTGATCATGCCACATGTGTAAGTCTGCCAACGCCTCAGGACCTAACTTGACCTGACTACCTGACTTTGTTGCTAGTGACAGTAGTGCCAACAACCTTGATACAAAAGATCTACCCTGCGGAATTATCCGCATCGCGAAGGCCAGCATGCCTAGCAAGCTCTGGAGTTCAACCCTTGACGTCACTCGTGTTCTCATGAATTTCTGGATGGTTTCTTTGATTCTACTGAGTTTGTCTGCGGGCAGGCTGGCCTGCATTCTCTCTGTGTCTAGTACCACACCTAGGAACGTAATCTTGACTGATGGTCCCTCCGTTTTCCCATGAGATACTGGTATACCCAGGGTGTTGAATAAAGACCTCAGTGCTAGCAGACTGTTGGGATTACAGCCTGGGGGATCTAACAGGAGAAAGTCGTCCAAGTAATGTATGACGTGTCTACAACCTGACACATTTACCAGTACCCAGTGCAAGGCTCGTGCCAGCTGTTCGAACAACCACGGGCTGCTCTTAGAGCCGAACGTTAGTCTTGAGGCGAAATAGTACATGCCCTGCCATTTTATGCCATACCACTTCCACAACTCTTCTGCTATTGGTAACAACTTGAAGGCATCGGCAATATCTGCCTTTGCTAACCATGTACCTGGTCCCAACTGAAGAATGACTTGTATTGCGAGGTCGACCGAAGCATATTTCATAGCAAATTCCTCAGATGGGATCAGGGCATTCAAACTGGGTACTACAGAGGAATATGGGGCAGATAAATCATAAATTAGACGTTTTTTATTGGAGAATTTTCCCGTCACCACCCCGACCGGACTGACCCTCCAAACTTCGAACGGTGACGTCTGGAATGGCCCGATGATGAATCCATTGGTCAACTCCTGTTGAATTAATTCCGTAACGACCTGGGGTTGTTGCGTGGCTGACCGTAAATTCTCACACTCAAAAGTAGATTGAGGTAAAGACACTAAGCCTGTGTGGAAACCCGTCCTGAAGCCTGTGAGTAACCATTGTACCCAATCTTGTTCCGGGTGATCTGCCAACACACCAGCCAACGCATCCACCTGGACCCCGCCTAGTCAAGACTGCTGTGACCTCTGAGAGCACATTGAGCTGGGATGGGCCCGGAAGCAAAGCAAGCACACATGCAACAACCTGCAGTTGCTGAAATTGCAACTCGCCAAGTTGTAGTTGTTGCACACCTGGCTCCTGCCCAGGTACCTCACAGGGCGCCCCAGTTTGTCTACAGCAGCCGAGAACTTGTTCCCGGGAGCAGGAGAAGCCGTGACCCCCCTACTGGTACTTGGCTTTGTCTCATGACTGATGCTGGAACACCACGGGGCTGTGTTTGAAATAGACTGGCAGATGGTGCAGGTCGGTGCCTTCAACCCAGCAAAATGCTTGCAAAACAGTTCAGTGTCCACCACTCCCCAGTCTGTTTCGTAAGCGAACTGACTGACCCCTGCCGCAGCCTTTGCCGCAAAGGACTTGTGGTACTCGTAGAAGTACGACCCGCCATATTTGTAAGCAAACTCTGATAATTTGTATAAATACAGATCCAGCTCCTCCCTCCTCTCTGGTTTCTCTGTGCAGATCACATCCCTGTATAGACTGAAAGCAATCACAAACTCTACTATTGTGAGCTTGCGGTTTAACCTGGCATCCTTGCTCTTGAAGACCACCGAGACCTCCCCACATGCTACTATCTTCGTCTCAGTGACGTCTTGAGTGCTGATAAGCAAGGATGCCAGGTTAACGTCCTTGCCGTCCAGAATATCCTTACGGATGGTAGCAGGAATGAAGTGTGATGGCGTGATTTTTGGAGGTGTTATTCCCCTACCTACAGGAACTGCCACCACTGGTGTAGCTGGGGTTGCGGGTGCAACCGCAGCAAGAGGGACTGATGCTTGGGACGCACTACCCCTCTCGAATGTGTCCATTCTGGATTCCAGGCTGGACAAAGAGGACATCATGCTGTTCATCATAGAATGCAGTTGTGCCAGAGACGTGGCCACTGTCTGCCCCGACATGTCCTGCTGACTGCCGCTCGCTTCCTGTCCTGATATTAGCAGCTTGTATAATTCCGCTTTCCTGGCTGACGCCGGAAATGGAATTCCCTTCTTGCGAAGCTCCTCCATCAATCTGGGAATTGTCCAGGATCTGTACGCAGTGCCTACTCCCTGCTCGGAACTCCTGGCAAGGGTTTCTGGGACAGACAACATGTCTTCAATGTCTGATGCGTTCGACATGATGCCACCACCTGTCCGGGCCATGACGGGTGCCGGGGAGAGATTAACGAAACATGAAAACCATGTATGCCTCCCGATTCTAGTTGATGACCCCTTTTTGCTACTAACCTGCCAACTACCACCGTCAACCGTCAGGCAAGGAACTAGAACAACACGACATATTAAACATGCTACAATATTCCTACTATCGGCCCAGGTGCCTACCACCTCACCGTGTACTACCTGGAACAACTCTCCTGGCCCGGTAACTGTGACTATACTAGACCATCCCAATTGTCGTGAAAACCATGATCGTGGAACAGTGAAGCCGCCAACATTGATACCACCGTGACATATCTGCCCATAAAGTTCTAAGGCCTGAAGAAGCACAAGCCCCTGTCGTGAACCGTGTGAACGCAACGTGTTGCCTCGTGCGAATTGCTCTGAAAATATGTCAGCAACTGGCTTGTCGTGGCTCCGTCCTGCAAGATGTTCAGGAGATAGTATGATTACTTGTTGTTGCTGTGTATTGCTCTGAAGATGTGTCAGCAGCAATCAGTCGTAGCTACCCTCCTGAAGAACGTGTCAGGATAAGTGGATATGCGCCTAATCGTGTGTGTACCGTGTGGTATGCTCTGAAAACGTGTCAGCAGCAAACCAGATGTAGGTTACCCCCCTGAAAACGTGTCAGGACAACGGGTTAAATTCCTACACATGTATGACGTATGGTACGGTCTGAAAACGTGTCAGCAGCCAATAACTGTTGTATCCCCCCGCCACCCTGCATGCGTGTCAGGGTAATGGTTCACTTCTATTCATGTGTGTAACGTGTGGTATGCTCTGAAAGACGTGTCAGTAGCAAACCAGCTGTAGGTTACCCCCCTGAAATCGTGTCAGGACAACGGGTTAAACTCCTACATATGTGCGTAACGTGTGGTATGCTCTGAAAGACGTGTCAGTAGCAAACCTGGCTGTAGGTTACCCCCTGAAAGCGTGTCAGGACAACAGGTTAAACTCCTACATATGTGCGTAACGTGTGGTATGCTCTGAAAAACGTGTCAGTAGCACACCTGGAAATGAGTCAAAGATGACCAGCTGTGGACTGCTGCCCCTAAATCGTGTCGGAATACGGTTGCTGGTTACTCCTATGAGTGCCGTAACGTGAGCTATACGGTGTGCTCTAGCCACGTGTCAGTAGTCCTTGTCGTGCGGGAGTGTCAATGATATCTGCTCCTGTGTGGCGTTCTGTATGTCCTGTGAAGCTAGTCATGGGGCCCGTCCAAGGAATAACACTCCTCCCCCTTTTTTTTTTATATATATATATGTATTTTTTTTACATGCACGTCTATGCACACCCACATATACATGCATACGCATTTGCACGCACACCTCTGCATGTGCGTACACATGCGCATGCATGCCCTGATGCGTCCGAAGCCAATAGTTGTTACAGAGGTTTGGCCTGTGTTATGATCCTGTCCTATTGTAGTATACTGGGATCTGTCCGAATGACATGCGGCTGTTGACCCCTTGGAGACATGACCTCCGCCCTACTGCACGTAGTATCCCCGTGATCACATCTCCAGAGTAGTCACAGCCCGCGCCCTGTCAAAATCAACCACTGCTGTCAGTGTATCTCAGTAATGTGCATCAATTGTGACAACTACTGGTTCCCAAGTGCTAATACATATACCTTAGAACATACCTATGAGTTTTTGACTGTTTTTGCCAGGACTTGTCCCACGCACTTTTATGCCTATAAAGTATAAATGCATAATATAATAATACCCTGCCACATAACAATTTATAACCATCGTCAGCTTGATGACCTTATGCCCTCCTTATGTTTGTCAGCGATATGCATTTGGCACGTGCCCTGTCACAACCAACCACCGCCGGAAATTACGGATGTGTGCCGCCAATCAACCCCCCCCCCCCTCACAGACTCTGGCACTGCCACCTATGTGCCCCCGGCAGAATCAGATGTCTGCGAACCTGCCGTCCCCCCTGGCGAGGAACCTGGCGAGGAGCTGTATGTTCCATGAGCGTGATCACTAAAAAGGCGCCGGTAGCCGGCACTTACCCGTCCTCTGAATTCAGTCCTGGAGACAGATGCGTCTAACCCTCGCTCAATGCACGCCGCTCTCCAACCGGAACCGGAAGTCCCCGCTTGCTGACGTCCCTTCCTCTGACGTACCCAACGCTGTGCGATGAACATGCCGGCTTGCAGAGAGGCCGAACGTTAAATACACCCGGCCCCTCCCACAAATTCAGCCGTAGGCTTCCCACATATACACATGAAAATTACACATAATGATACTCAAAACAATAAAATGTCAGCATATATAGTGATGTTCTAAATTCAGTTTTTTCAATAACATCATTCAGACCTGACTGGGATAATGTGTTAAGATTAAATATCCAGAAATATTCCCTATTTATTAATCTTTGAAATCTGTTAGGGGCTTCTTTTGGGATTTTTTCGATCACTATTACGGACAAACCTTCAGCCACCCCATCGTGCATCAAAGCAATATGCCGGGACACGCTATGCTGCATAAATTTTGCATGAATATTAAATCTATGTTTATTCATGCGTGCCCTCAGCGTTTGAATCGTGCGCCCAATATATTGCAGGCCCCAGGTACATGTTAATAGATAGACCAAATAGGTAGAAGGAAGGATATCACCTTTCGATTTGCCCATTTACAACACAAACATCTAGAGACATTACATTTAAAGGTTCCTACTTTTTCCGTATTCACCACAGCATTATTTATCTTATTTTCTTTTTCTATTTTGAGATGACTGGGCACAAGGTAGTTCCGCAAACTCTTTTGACTATCATTATGTGTAATTTGCATGTGTATATAGATATATATATATATGTATATATATATATATATGTTTTTGATCTGATATATAATTGTGTCGCCTTAAGTGAAGTTGATACTGATGTGAAGGTGTCGCCTTAAGTGAAGTTGATACTGATGTGAAGGTGCACTGGATTTTGTGTAATGTGCAACTATGCCTGAAGAAAAAGCCGGAACGGCTTTGAAACATGCTGCGGAGATATGAGGATGTCATATAATCTGCTAGGCTCTTACTCATTAAAGGAAATCTGTCAGCAGTTTCAACCGCATTAAAGCTGTCACACAGGCTTGTAGTGCGGGTGATGTTGATCAAAACAATACTCACGGTGTCCAGATTCGCCCAGCTGTTCTGCCGCAATTTGTCTTTTTCTTTCTATGCAAATGAGGGCCTTGGGCCATGGGCGGCGCACCAAACCGAGCTAGGGGCATGCTGACTTCATCTTCGCCCGGCTCATCAATATTCATAACTCCCCTCCCTGCATGCATGTGTACGGTGCATGCGCCGCTTCCCTCCCTGCTCTTGCGCCCCATGTTAGTGTACGGCGCATGCGCTGTACACTAACATGGGGCACTAGAGCAGGGAGAGGGGTTATAAATATTGATGAGCTGGGCAGAGCGCCCGCCCGGAGAAGATTTGGAGTAAACGTGCCCCTAGCTCGGTTCGGAGCTCCGCCCATGCCCCAAGGCCCTCATTTACACGAAAAGAAAAAGGCGAATGGTGGCCGAACGGCTGGGCGAATCTGGACGCTGTGAATATCGTTTTGATCAGCATCACCCACACTACAAGCCTGTGTGACAGCTTTAGTGCGGGTAATACTCCTGACAGATTTCCTTTAACTTAATGTCCTGATCTAATTCTTATAAAGAAAGTATAAGATGGAGCACTCATTGCACTGTTCAATCTTCTTTTATTGTGTAAAAAAAACCTTACATTTGGACACACCGCAGATAGACATTGAAAAGGAGCGGGGATCGTGGTCGGGCAACAGTTTTGCACCAACATGTGCTTCATCCGGCTTCCACTGATGTTGACTACTTCTCAGGAGCAGTTTAATAAAGAGGGTGGATAAGGGGGAGGGACATCACTACATGTACACAAATGCCATTGAACATATACACCCAGTAAAACACATATTTAAAATCAAGTTACAGAAATGACCCATAGTCTACCCTGTCATTGAGACCTAGCGGACCTAAAGCATTTAACTTTTATATCAGTCTGGTTTCGTGCTGTAATAAAATATTATCCCTTCTCCACCTTGGAATGGGCTGAAAAAAAAATTAAGCCTAAAAACCGCAGTACTAATGCATGACCATTGTGATGTTCATTAATCTATGCATTAATTCACTAATGCGTTATTAGGCTGGGAGTGTCCTTACCTGTCCGGATGGAATTAAAATGTTCTCATATACGGATAAAAAGGTTACGCTCAGTTTTACCAATGTAAATATATTGGCATTTCTTCGTGACAAGAAGGACTTTGAGTCTAATCAGATTTTTAATTTGTCAAAAAGAAACACTAAACAGAAAAGAAATCAATATGGTAAAAATATTCAGAGTCTGACTCTGGATCCGATGATCCAAATACTACAAATTAAATTATGATGCCGTCAACCAGCTCCAGTACTCTCCCTTTCGGAAAAGAACAAGACAGAGCTGGAGGAGGAAACAAAACAAAAAAATCACCCTGAAAATATCCGAAAAAAGGAAGAATGTGACTTGGCACAAGGCATAGGAAAAAACAACGTTGTTAATCTTACCGCCATTGCCTTAGATCAAGTGTGCATTGAAATTATTTCTAAAGGGTTAAATTTTGGTCTTACAAAGGACTTTAGTATTGACCAATTTGATATTGATTTGTTTAAATCTTTAAGAAAAATAAATATCCATAAATTCTTTAGCAGCAAACAGGATACTGAGATTCACATATCCAATAACCAATGAGGGAGAGATCCCATGTACAATTGGCCCGCTAGGTTTTAGGGTTGCTAGTGAATTCACAAATGAAGAATTACAATGTGCACGTATGCTCGCTACTCTAGATACCTGTGATAATATTAGCAATGGCCATACATACTTTTAAGGAGGTAATAAGTCATCTTTTAACCCACCTATCTCCCCAGGTACCCCTTTGGATTTATTCAAATGGGCGGCACAAGGAGAGGTACATACCATAATTTATTCCAAGGCTATAGATAATATTTCATTATCCATGTGCCATGCCCTGGAGTGGTTCGCAGCCCGTGATGATCTGCATATTACTAGAGCCGACAAAGGAGGGTCTGTAGTAGTCATGTACAAAACAGATTATAAGACAGAAGCAGAACAGCAGCTATGCTACATATGAACAGCTGTCTGCTGACCCCACATATAAAATATTAAACAATTCGCATTCATTACTAAGGCGATATGTAGAGAGAGGGATTTTGTCATTTAGGACCGCCAAACGATTACTCCCTCAGAAAAAGGCCAAATGGTATATGCTCCCAAAAATTCATAAATGGCTGACCCTACCGGCAGCCCCTCCCCCACAGTGACCAGGATAGGGGTCAGTGAAGAAAGCCCTCTCAAATTATTTAGATTGGCTAATACATCCCCTGCTCCCAGAAATACCTACTTAGCTGAACGACACAAGTGACCTAGTAAAGAAACGTAATAGTTTTGAATGGCAACCTGGTTATTCATTGGCTGCTCTTGAAGTTGAGTGCCTGTAAACTCGCTTCCCTATGGATGCTTATGCTGCCCGACCCTGCTTCTTTCACCCTCCTCTACTGGCAGCCCCTCTATTATCATATTCATATGTCACATGAGTGAATCGCTCAGAACAAGGAGTGCATGCACCATTCTTTTACAGTCATTTATTGTTTGTGGGTGAGAATGTAAAGACCCAGTGCTGTCCATTAATCCTTTTATAGGGGCCACCTTCCTGAACCCCCTGGCAAGGTTGGCAAGCATCTTCCCAGACTTAAAGGGGTACTCCACCCCTAGACATCTTATCCCCTATCCAAAGGATAGGGGATAAGATGTCAGCTTGCCGGGGTCCCACTGCTGGGGACCCCCGGGATCTCAGCTGCGGCACCCGGCTATCATTACTGCACAGAGCAGACTCGCTCCGTGCGTAATGACGGGCAATACAGGGGCAGGAGCATCTCAATACAAGTCTATGGGAGGGGGCGTGGTCACCATCACACCCCCTCCCATAGACTTGCATTACGGGGGCAGGCCCTGATGTCATGAGGGGCGGGGCCGTGACGTCACGATGCTACGGCCCCTGTACCGCTGGTCATTACGCATGGAGCGAGTCTGTTCTGTGCAGTAATGATAGCGGGGTGCCGCAGCCGAGATCCCAGCAGTCCCCAGCAGTGGGACCCCGCAATCAGACATCTTATCCCCTATCCTTTGGATAGGGGATAAGATGTCTAGGGGAGGAGTACCCCTTTAAGTTACAGTTAAAATATCAGAAAAAGAACAAGTCTTGTTGATCCATATATAACTTATTTATATTTTCCTGACTTCTCCTCAAAGTCTACCTTTATAGTAACATAGTTTGTAAGGTTGAAAAAAAGACAACAGTCCACCGAGTTCTACCTAAAACCCTACTGTTGTAAAACAAAAATAGAGAAAAAGAAAGACAGCCGCACATCCACAATTTTTATTTTGATCTACTTGCTTCTCAGCATAAATTCAAACACTAACAGGTTTAACTATTATAGTTAAGCTTATTAGCTCCAATGATCAGGACACTATAATGCGGAAGGCACGAGAGAGGGGTCAGCTTCTCTGCAATGGGGCAAAAGTGTCCTTATGCCAAGGCCACCCTAATTACAAGGGCGTCTTTTAGAGATATAAAGAGACAGATGGAGGCAGCCAAAGTTCAATTTTCATTGATATTCCCTGCCAAGCTTCGAGTGATGTAAAATGATAAAGTATACTTTTTTACTTATTGTATGGACCAGGAAGAGATAAAATGATTATTTTAGATTTTTAGGTACTTGTTCAGCCGATTCCGGGGCAGACGGTTCCTTGACCTTGTCGGGTCTGTCTGAACCGGAAGAGGACAGGGAAAAATGTTATGTATTTACTCTTGATGGGGGGGGGGGGGGGGGAGAGGAAGCTGGGTGACGTAGGATAGAGACCGGCTAATGTTAGCAGGTCATGTGATGGGAGGGGGGCGGGATTGCCAGAAGGAGGAAGGTGTTTTTTTTTTTTTTTTTTTTTTTTTATTATTATTATTATTTTTTTATTATTTTAAATATATATATATATATATATATATATATATATATATATATATATATATATACTCGTGAGGGATAAAATAAAGATGTGAGGGGAATGGCGGAGCGACGTAAGAGAGTGGCTATTTTTGACAGGGTTCAAAGTTATTTGCCAGCAATTGTTTGCCTGGTTGAATCTCATGTCACTAGGAAATCTGAGAGGAAAATTTCCAGACGATGGGCCCAAGTGGAGTTTCAGCTATTCAGCTGGGGTCTCTGTTTACATACATAGGGCCATCCCAGTTAAAGATTTTTTCTAAGAAAGTAGATCAAAGAGGACAGTATGTTTTCTTGCATGCCAAATTTTTTGATTGGGAGGGATTGCTGGCCTTTTTTTACGTCCCCCCCCGCCATTCTCCACTCAGCCTCTATTAGACTTAATTGGTTTCTATAAAGGGAAAGAGCACATTCCTCTATATTTGGTAGGGGATTATAATTGTGTGTTGAGCCCCACTCAGGATAGATCCTCAACTAGGGTGGGAAGAGAGTCTGAAACCCCCCTCCTTAAATTATGTGTAGAGATGGGTTGGAGAGACCTGTGGCGTTTAATGAATCCTGATAGGAGGGTGTTTTCTTGTTTCTCGGCCTCCCATAAAGTAGCATCGCGAATTGATGTTGTTCTCTCTAATGATAAGGGGCTCTGGTTCATTGAAGGTATTAGATATGAAGGTAGGACCATATCAGATCACTCTCCAGTTGTAATTTATCTGGGAATTGGGAATCTGAGAAATCAGGGGGAGAGAGTTTTCAGTTTTAATTCACATTGGTTGAATCTGATAGGGGAAGGAAGAAATAGTGAAAGAGTTATGGGAATGTTGGGAACTGAATAAGAACTCAGCCCATTACTCGGTAGTGTGGGATACTTTTAAAGCAGTACTGAGGGGGATTTTGTATAGGGCGATGCAAAGGAAAAAGAAGGAATTTAATAAGGCGGAACAGGATTTGAGGGAGAAAGTTAGGGAGGCAGAGGAGAGATATGAGGTAGAGCAATCTGAAAAGAATTTCAGGGAATTAGAACTAGAGCAAGGGAAGCTATCAGATTACTACTTGGAGAAAGCACAGCATAAGATTGTTTACTCGGGCCAGAGGGACTTTGTAGAAGGAGCTCGCCCCGGAAAATTGTTGGCCAACTTAGTTAGGGCTCAAAGGGAAAGAAGCGAAATCCTAGCACTACAGGATGAAAATGTAGTTATCCAAACACTGTAGGAGGAGCTACAGAAGATCGCCCAACAGTACTATCAACAACTATTCAGCTCAGAGGAGCTTGCAGGAGATAGAGGCATATTTAGAGGAGATTGAACTACCAGCTGTAGATAAGGCTGGTCTCGAAAGTCTTAATAAACAGATTACTGTAGGAGAATTGGAGAAAGCCCTAGAGGGATGTTCGGCTTCATCAGCCCCAGGGCTAGATGGCCTACCCTACTCAATATATAGAGAATATAAGGAGGTATTATTACCTGTTTTTTGTACAGTCTTGAGGGAGGCTTTGAGGGGAGGAGAATTGCCTCCCTCAATGCTGGAAACTAAAATAGTCTTAAAGGGGTACTCCGCCCCTAGACATCTTATCCCCTATCCAAAGGATGCTGGGGACCGCTGCTGGGGACCCCGGGGATCGCTGCTGTGGCACCCAGCTATCATTACTGCGTAGAGCGAGATCGCTCTGCACGTAATGACGGGCAATACAGGGGCCGGAGCTTCGTTACATCACGGCTCCACCCCTCGTGACATCATGGCCCGCCCCGTCAATACAAGTCTATGGGAGGGGGCGTGGCGGTCTTCACGCCCCCTGCAATAGACTTGCATTAAGGGGATGGGCCGTGATGTCATGAGGGGCGAAGCCATGACGTCACGCTGCTCCGGCCCCTGTATCGCCCGTCATTACGCACAGAGCGAACTCGCTCTGTGCAGTAATGATGGCGGGGTGCCGCAGCGGCGATCCCCGGGGTCCCCAGCAGCTGGACCGCGGCGATCTAACATCTTATCCCCTCTCCTTTGGATAGGGGATAAGATGCCAGGGGCGGAGTACCCCTTTAATACTTAAGAAGGAGAAAGATTGTACAAGGATGGGATCGTCCTATATCCTTGATAAATTCAGATGCGAAGATTCTGGCGCAATTTTTGGCCAGAAGACTGTCTCCTCTTCTTTCCGATTTAGTAGGAATTTAGCAAACCGGATTTATTCCGGGGCGCTCAATCCATGGTAATCTGCTTCGATCAATGGTTAATATACAGTTGGGCTCTGCTCCCTTCCGCTCCACCCTGTCACTGGATGCTATGAAGGCATTTGACAGGGTGGAGTGGAGATTTCTATGGAAGGTCCTCAAAAAATTTGGTATAGAGGGGGAGATGGTTGAATGGTTTAAGTTACTATGTAAAAATCCTATGGCCGGGGTCGCAGTAAATGGATCTCTTTCATCTCAAGTAAATATTGGACGGGGCACTAGGCAGGGCTGCCCGCTCTCACCTATGTTATTTGTTCTTTTTTTGGAGCCATTGGCGATTAAGTTAAAAAAAACAGAGGCTCTGAGGGGATTTGGGATTAAAGGAATTGAAGAGAAATTCCTGATGTACGCTGATGATATTCTTCTGTTCTTAGAAAATGCATTTGTAGGGGTCCCAGAAGCAATTAGGGTTGTTGAGGAATTCGGGAGGGTATCTGGCCTCAAAATTAACTGGGCTAAATCGTCCTTAATGCCACTAGTTCCAGGCAATGTCAATGGAGAGATGGGGGTAAAGGTCTTGAAAGAAGACGAGAGTTTGGATTACTTAGGAATTAAATTAGCATTGTCTAAAGATTCCTTTAACCAGCTTACCCTTAATACATTACTGTGTAAACTTAGAAAAAAAAAGTAGATGCTTGGGTGAAATTGCCTCTTTCAATTGCAGATAGGATCGGACTAATTAAAATTGTAGTGCTCCCCCAAGTATTATATGTAATGGGTGCAGCCCCTTGTTGGATCCCTGGGAAGGGGTTTTGGGTGTTTGGTAGCTCTAATGGGCAGGCTTATTTGGGGGAGAGGTAGGGTACGTATGAAATACAACAGGTGGGTTCACTTGGAAGGAGAAGGTGGAGGGGGATTACCGGAGTTTAGGTTGTATTTTTTAGCTAAGAACCTCCAGAATATTAGATGGGGGTGGAGTGAAGCACTGTGGGGGGATTTATTTGAATTTTATAGAGGGCACTATGAGAGTTTTTTTTTATTTGTTGAAGTGGGTCTTTCAGTGAGGAAGGAATTGGAGCACATTTCACTGTTAGGATTATTGAGGAAAACCTGGCAAGAAGTAAAAAAAATATGTAATATAGAAGGAAGTATAAGTAACACATTATTATGGGATAATATTCACTTTGAACAATTTAAAGGGTTAGGGAGTGATTTTTAGAAAGGTAAAGGGGTTAAATATGTGGCACAGCTCTTCCAAATTGGGGAGATAAAGACATTTGAAACACTAAAGTGTGAGTATGGATTGTGCAATGAACATACACTTTGGTATATTCAATTGTGTGAAGCATACAGATGCACTGAAATAAAGGAGAAATTTAAAATATGTACACATACGGTGGTAGAATATATGAATTTGGAAGGAGGTGGGAAGTTAAAAAAAAATATATATATAGGTTACTTCTCTACTGTTCTCGTCAATTTTCAGGAAAATAAAAAAAAGAGGTGGAAAGAAGCATTTGGCCCGATTTCTGGTGAAATATGGGAAGGTATATTGATGAATGCTAAAAAATGTTCTATTAATAAAAGACATCAAATTATGCAAATGAGAATAATCTATCAACTGTATTACTCACCGCTACAGTTAAAAAAGATAGGGAGTTGGAATAGTGCAGTTTGCTCCAAGTGTGATACAATGGACATTGATTTAATTAATTTGTTATGGGTATGTCCAAAGGTTAAAGAATTCTGGGGTAAGGTATTTCAGATGATTCAAAATAAATTGAAGTTAGAGAAAGATTGGTTGGGAATAGAGGTAATTCTTGGAGACCTTAGTAAGGTGAAGAAAGGCCGGGAATTATTGAATCGTATTTTTATGCTAGCTAAGGTGGTAGTTTTGAGAGGGCTTTTCTGTAACAGGGGTCCCAATGTAATGGAATGGGAGAGGCTAGTTCAAAAGATTCGGAAGTATGAGGAATGGAGAGCTGGTAGGTCTAGGAAAAGATTAAATAATTTCAGATCAATTTGAGTTGGTAGAGTGAGATAGGTTATTTTTTTCTCCCTTCTGGCAGGGGGTTGGGGGTAGAGGGAGTGGGGTTGTGGGAATGTACTGTCTGAGTATTATGTATTTGTATTTATATGTGCAATTGATATAATAAAAAAAAAAACACTAAAAGGTTGTTAGTATACATTTTGATCAAAAAGTACAAGCCCACTCGCCACATCAAGGCCACCTATTTAGAGAGGGTCCCTAACCCAACATTGGTGTAGTGTCGGGCAGTGGCCACCACCACTGCAACACCATGCCCATAGGGGGAGCGATCCAGTTGCCAGGCAGCCCCACTGCTGCCCGACCAATCTCCTGGCTCCGGGCCACACCACCCCACAGACAAAACATCACAGTAACAATGACTGCCGCAGTGCAACCACACCAATGTGAATACCTACCAAGTGCTCCCTGTCAGAAGGCTGGAAGAATGCTAGAAGGAAACCCTTATGCAGTCTCCTGCTAATTAAAAGCGCCTGGGCCAAATGGGTGGAGCAGAGTGCTGGCTATGAAAGAGGGGACAGACTACAATTGTAAAACAAAAATAGAGAAAAAGAAACACAGCCACACATCCACAATTTGTATTTTAATCTACTTGCTTCTCAGCATAAAATCAAACACTAACAGGTTATTAGTATACTAAAACACCTACTGTCTTGATCCAGAAAACAACAAACACCCCCCATCCCATGAGGCTAATGCTAATTGCCCCATGACAGGAAAAATTCCTTTCCAAACTCCAATATGGCACAGAATAAATCCCTGGATCAATGTTCTATCCCCATAAATCTAGTGATCATAATGTAACGTCTAGCTATGGCCAAGCTCTGCTTGGAGCTTACCTGTGTGGTTTGGGTGTGGTTCTCAGCTCTGCTACCTATCAGGGAGGTGTATCCCTGATCACCTTGCTATTTAAGCTACGAGCAGTGATCAGTTCATTGTCTGTGAAAGGTTACACCTTACCTGACACCTCCTGCTTACTGGATACCTGCTTGTTTATTGATCTTTGGCTTTTCCCTTGACTCTTCTCTTGCGCTGCATTGCTGTACTCTGCTATTTCCTGGTACCAACCTTGCTCGGCTAGACTGACATAGACTTGACCGTGTGTGTGTCTTAGTGTATCTCTGTTAGTTTGTGTGCCTCCAGCTGTTTCCGGACTCCTACTGTCTTTGTATTTTATTATTTTGACAATGCTGCCCCGGCGCTTAGCAGGGAGGGTTTGTCATCGTGGTTATCGATCCGTCACTTAGGGCGGATAGACAATAGGTAGGCTGTGGGTGAGTTAGGGCTTCACTGTTCCCTGCCAATACATGACACATAACCCCCCATGAACTTGTTTATTAAGTCTGTCTGTGATCTGTCTGTGATGATGGTGAAATCTTCTTTCCTCTTACCCTGCTATACACCAATAAAGACCGGCCTTGCCAAACTGTCACCTAACATAACAGAGGTGACCTTAAAAAGGTAGTAACAGAATGAAACAATAATTAATAATAACATAGTAACATAGTTATGAAGTTATTAATAATGAATAATAACACAGTAGCATAGTTCATAAGGTTAAAAATTCCTTCCCGACTCCAAGTATGGCAATCAGAATATATTCCTGGATTAACCTTCTGTCCCTATAGATCTAGAATCCATAACCTGTAATGTTATTATTCTCCAAAAATGCATCTAGACCGCTTTTAAATTATTTTACAGAGTTAACCATGATCACCTCCTCAGGCATATCTTTAAATTATATCTTTAAAATATATATTTATATTGCTCAGGCATTCTAGACTCAATGGCAACCGTATTTATTATATTAAATAAATGCTTTGAGATTAATCATCTCATCTAAATATACAGTATATCCTATTTTTCTCACTCCCCCTTTTTTATATATTCTAATATATCAAATTCCATACATTCTTTTTGTAATATTCTCCTTATACTTTGTATTTCTTATCCCCCCCCCTTGATATATAAGGTTCTTCTTTCCTTAGTCGTAAAGCTTTGCTATAATAGTAGAAATATAACCATTCCTTAAAGGGGTATTCCAGGCAAAAACTTTTTTTTATATATCAACTGGCTCCGGAAAGTTAAACAGATTTGTAAATTACTTCTATTAAAAAATCTTAATCCTTCCAATAGTTATTAGCTTCTGAAGTTTTCTGTCTAACTGCTCAATGATGATGTCACGTCCCGGGAGCTGTGTATGATGGGAAAATATCCCCATAGGAGCTGCACAGCTCCTGGGACGTGAGTCATCAGAAAGCAGTTAGACAGAAAACAGCAACTCAACTACAGAAGCTAATAACTATTGGAACGATTAAGATTTTTTTATAGAAGTAATTTACTAATCTGTTTAACTTTTTGGAGCCAGTTGATATATAAAAAAAAGTTTTGGTCTGGAATACCCCTTTAAATAATAATTATTTTTATTATACACGATTGCTTCACAACTTAAATATTATCCCTGTCGGGTCTCTACATCACCTATTACTATCATATTCATGAAAAGATTCCCTACGTTTTACTAATTTTTTTATTGTAGTAATATAATCTATTATGGACCTTTTTTCCCATCTTTATCCGTTACAATTAATCACCGCTTTACCTACTTACCACTACTAACTGTGGATTCTGTATCCTGCTATCTATCATATTAACAGATACAGCTTCTTAATTTTCAATACTCTCTGACTCTGCCCACCACCAGCCATGCTCCCCATGGTGCGGCATTACAAAACCTAAGCTAGTGCATATCTTATCATCTACCAAGCAAAACTTGCTGACTCCGCCCACTACTAGCTACTCCACGGCGTATATAGCGCCCTTGTTCATTTAATAAACTTGAAGATAAGAGTCCGGACTAGAGCTAAAAACGTCTGAATCCGCCCACCACCAGCCACGCCACGGGCCTGTATAGCGCCGTCATTCATCAATTTGTGAGAAGCCCGAATCCGGACTAACGCTTACTACGGCCAGAGATGCGCATTCACCGTAAGAGTGATCTAACTCACATCCCGACATATCTCTTTACCCCCATAGATTATGTTAGAACACACTATTTTAACATCTTGATATACACATAGTTGCCATCTATGTATTTTGTTACTTTGAATATACTAAAGTATTTATTTTTTTTATTATATTTATTAGTGTTTAGTGCAGCTGTTCTGGTTCTAGTAATAGAGTCAGAGTAGCCTAATTGATGTTACCTTTAGAAGGTTTGCCATGCTTATTTAAACCGAGCTGTTTGCCATGCCTGCATACACATTGCCTGAGGAAGTGCCTTGTACGGGCAAGAAACGCGTTGCGATTGTGTTTTGAATAAACCATATGAAGTTAACCCCTGCATTACGGACTCTTCTTCTACTGCACTGCGCCGGACTAAGGATCCAATTTTACATCTGCCATTTTTTTCCTATGAATCTCCACCGGTAAGCAAGTCTTCAACCGGAGGATCCTGGCTGCATGCAGATTTATCTATTATGCTCTTCATGGTGTTTTGCAACACATTTTGGTAAGCGCAATTCTTGTACTTGTGCCAAATACTCTCACGGTACCGCACTAGGGGCGCGTGTGTTTTTTTTCTCTTCTTTCTTCTCCACCTCCTCGGGCAGTCTCACTGCTCGTACAGTAAAGAACCCCCATCTGTGCTGGTGTAGAAACCTTCTTTCCTCTGAACGTAGAGGATGCCGCTTGTTATAGATACAGACCTGGGTATAAATAGATCATGGGAGAGATCTCTGTAAGGTCCCCTGATATATTTATACATAGTTATTAGGTCTCCCCTAAGACTTCTTTTTTCTACACTAAATAACCTTAATTCTGATAATCTTTCTGGGTACTGTAGTCCTCCCATTCCCCATATTACTCTGGTTGCCCTTCTTTGAACCCTCTCCAGCTCCACTATATCTTTCTTGTACAATGGTGCCCGGTACTGTACACAGTATTCTATGTGTGGTCTGACTAGTGATTTGTACAACAGTAGAATAATTTCCTTGTCATGGGTATCTATGCCCCTATTGATGCACCCCAGGATTTTATTTGCCTTGGCAGCAGCTGCCCGACACTGGTCACTGTAAAGGGTCACGGCAGGTGGTGAATCCTCTGGGCTTGTGTTGATGATGACGTGAGCCTTGCCAGGGAGCAGAGTTTAAGGTGCCTCTGGTTTTCATCAGAGCTCGCTGCAAAGCGGCATAGCCTTGCTGCGGTGGGCGGCACCAGGGTCGCTACCCCTGGCACGACTTGTCCAAACAGGTAGCTGGGAGGTGGCATGGCACAGAAGGAGACTGGCAGGACTTGGCAAGATGGCAGAAGGTCAGGGCAGGTAACACAGGTGCAGGGTAGGTAAGGTAGCAAGGAACAGGTACACGGTAACAGGGACCCAAGACTTTCACTATGGCACTAGGCAACCAAAGATCCAGCAGGGAACCAAGGGAGGAGCTGATATTTAAGGACAGGGGACAGGTGTAGATACTTGATTAATTGAGCACTGGCCCTTTAAGTGAAAGAGCTCTGGTGGGCACGCGCCCTAGGAGTTGGGGGCACACACGCTGGGGCTGTGAGGACACAGAGAGGCGGAAGTTGAGGGAGGTGAGTGATGGGCTGGGATTCGCATATGGGTGCGTCCCGTGATGCGAATCCCAGCCCCGCCGACAGTGGGGACATAAGCAGAGAGCGCTCATGGCCAGCATGTCCGGCCGGAGCGCAGGTGTTACAGTACCCCCCCCCCCCTTTGGTCTCCCTTTCTACTTTGGAATTCAGAGAGTTCCCCACTACATGAGACCAGGGGTTTTCTGGAATGAGCAAAGGCTGTGAGGAACTGGTAGGCTTCTGTCGTGGAGTCTTCCATCTTCTAAGGTGACCAACTGGCAAGGAAGAATATCTCCAATTCAAGATTTTACATCTGAGTTTAACTGGCACAGAAGATATCACAGGGGGAACAAGACAGTGATCTTGGCAATATTGTCCCCAACAAGTGATTTCACCAGATTTCCAGTCAAGTTGTGGAGAATGACGTTGAAGCCAAGGAAGACCAAGAAGAAGCTCCGAAGTACAATGTGGTAGCACATAGAACTCAATTTTTCCTTATGCAAATTTCCTACTTGCATGATGAGGTTCCGTGCGAAATTGTACCTTACAGTTCAGATTTTGTCGGAGGACGTATAGAACAGTCTTTGAGAAAATGCTCTGGACTGGCACAATATAGGCACAAATTCTCATTGCCTCGAAGGGATATTTCCTGCAGCGTTAAGTGAAAATGGTCCACTTCCATAGCCTCTTCGGCAAGCTGCGACTGTTGAGCCACGATGGTGGGTAGATCCGAGACATCTGGCAAAGACACCCCAGCAGGATCCATGGCCGTATCTTACTGTAACGGGTCACGGCAGGTGGTGGATGCTCTGGGCCTGTGTGGATGATGACGTGAGCCGTGCCAGGGAGCGGAGGCTAAGGTGCCGCTGGTTTTCATCAGAGCCCGCCGCAAAGCGGGATGGTCTTGCTGCGGCAGGCGGCACCCAGGTCGCTACCCCTGGCATAACTCGTCCACACAGGTAGCTGGGAGGTGGCATGGCACAGAAGGAGACTGGCAGGATCTGGCAAGATGGCAGAAGGTCAGGGCAGGTAACACAAGTGCAGGGTAGGTAAGGTAGCAAGGAACAGGTACACGGTAACAGGGACCCAGGACTTTCACTATGGCACTAGGCAACTAAAGATCCGGCAGGGAACCAAGGGAGGAGCTGATATTTTAGAACAGGGGACAGGTGTAGACACTTGATTAATTGAGCACTGGCCCTTTAAGTGAAAGAGCTCTGGCGCGCGCGCCCTAGGAGGTGGGGGCATGAGCACCAGGGCTGCGAGGACACGGAGATGCAGAAGATGAGGAAAGTGAGTGACGGGCTCAGATTCGCATGCGGGATGTGAATTCCAACCCCGCCGGCAGCTGGGACATAAGCAGAAAGCGCTCACGGCCGGCGTGTCCAGCCGGAGCGCAGGTGTTACAGTCTCTACAGCTAAATTACAGTCACTACAGCTAAATTTACTGTTAACCCCTTTCCGCTATAGGACGTATGCATACGTCCCAGCACCCGACACGATTGCGCGATGGGACGTATGATACGTCATAACGATCTCCGGCACTGCCGTGGGCAACGCAGGAGATCGGCGGCGGGACCCGGCTGTCAATCACAGCCGGAGTCCCGCCGCAGCTGCCGGAGCCGCGATCGCACCAGTCCCTGCAGCATTAACCCCATAGATGCCGTGCTCAATCTTGATCACGGCATCTATGGTGTTGACAGGGGGAGCGCTCTCCCCCTGTTCACCAACGGCGGCGCCGCAATACGATCGCGGGTCGCCGTTGGTTGCTATGGCAGCAGGAGGTCAAATCCTGACCTCCTGTCTGCCTGTTACGGAAGCCTGTGAGATCCAGCCAATAAAAAGTACAGCTCATCCCGCCAAAAATAAGCCCTTACTTAATGGCATCGGACGAAAAATAAAAAAGTTACGGCTGTTTGAAAATGAATGGCAGAAAAAGAATTTTGCTTCGAAAAGGTAAAAGAAGAAAGCTATATAAAAGGGTACTAATCATACTGACCCACAGAATAAATATAATATCACTTTTACCGCACAGTGTACACCATAAAAATAAACGCCACAAATTTTCCAGTTTTTCACAATATTTTGGATTTTTTCACAAAAAATGCTGCATGTGTCAATAAAAATGCACCACTTATAAAAAGTACAATATGTCACGAAAAAACTATCTCAGAATCGCTCCGCTCAGAAAAAGCGTTCTAAAGTTATTACCATTTAAAGAGATACATGTCAAATAAAAAAAAAAGAGCCTGGTCATTGAGGTAAAAAATGGGTCTGTCCTTAAACGGTTAACTAAGGCTCCCAAGTACTTTTCCACATCAGTCGTCCCAAGTGTACTCCCATTTAATACATAAGCGTTAATTTTTAACGTAAATTTATTTTCCCTTAGTCCTAACAGCAGCACAAGTGGGGTGTTCTGCCCCTATGAAGCTGGAATGATGGTGGAATTTTAAATTAGTACCCCATATAAGGCCTCCTCCCTTAGGCCATATTGCTTTATAACAAGTAACAAACAAAAAATTACGGGCGGGAAATTTGTGTGCTGCTGTTAGGACTAAGGGAAAACAAATTTACGTTAAAAATTAACGCTTCCCTTACATCCTAACCAGCAGCACAAGTGAGGACTTAGCAAGTAACAACACAAATAGGGAGGGACTATGGCAGAGTGGCACTTAGGATCGATTGCCCAAAGGCCAACTCTTCCAATCGTTTGGCATTAACTCTGTAATGACTAATAAACGTAATCTGCGTGCCCCAGGAGGCAGCAGCACAGATTTGTTCTAAAGGAACAGCTTTCCTTTCTGCAAAAGAAGTAGAGACTGCCCTAGTAGAATGGGCAGTGACAAAGGTAGGAGGAGTTAACTCCTGGGCTACAAAAGCCTCCCGGATTGCCTCCTTAATCCATCTACTCAGAGAGGGTTTAGAGGCTTTAAGACCTTTGTTCTTCCCTGAAAAAGAAACAAGAAGGTGCTCCGATCTTCTAAACTCTTCAGTTCTTGAGATGTAGACTCTGAGAATTCTTGAGATGTCCAGAGTGTGGTCAGCAACTTCCTCGGGAGAGGATGGATTAGGACACAGAACTGGAAGGGATATGACCTGGTTGATGTTGGAGAACGTCGGGACCTTAGGAACAAAGGTGGGTAAATATCTCAACAGGACTCTGTCCTGGAGAAACAACGTATAAGGCTCAAGGGCCGAAAGGGCCTGGAGCTCGCCAACCCTTTTGGCTGAGGTTATGGCCAATAAGAAGGTGACTTTAAGGGACAAATACCTAAAGTCAACTTCTTCTAGTGGTTCAAAGGTATGTGAGCATAACCCCTTAAGAACTGTAGGCAAATCCCATTTGGGAATGGGTCTGAGAACTGTAGGTTTAAGTCTATCAGCTCCCCTAAGGAATCTTTTAATTAGGGATTCTTGTGATAAGGACCTGCCTAAAAAGGCAGAGAGCGCTGAGACTTGTACCTTTAGAGTGGATGGACTAAGACCCTTGTCAAGGCCATCCTGAAGAAATCGTAGCATTGCAGAAAGAGGAGGATCTGAGGTTACTACCTCTTTCGTAGCACACCATAGAAGGAAAATCTTCTTTATCCTAGAATAGACCTTGTTTGTAGACTCTGCCCTAGAGTGTGCAATGGTTTTCAAGACCTCCGCAGGAAGCCCACTACTTAGTAGGGTCCTGTCAATCTCCAGGCTGTCAGATTGAGTCTCCTCAGATCTAGGCAGGAGCCTGTGTTGTGAGACACAAGGTTCTGCACGTGGGAAAGCCTCCAATAACACCCCTGACTCATCCTCATGAGTTGGGTGAACCAGGACCTCTTGGGCCAGAATGGTATGATGGCAATCACTGAGGTCTGGTCTTGCCTGACTTTCATCAATACCTTCGGTATCATGGAAAGTGGAGGGAATATGTAGGCCAGCCTGAACCTCCATGGAATGGACAGAGCATCTATCGCCACTGGATTGTTCTCTTTGTAAAGAGAGCAAAATTTGTTCACCTTGGCGTTCAGACGAGTTGTCATGAGATCTATCTCTGGCATACCCCACCTTAGGGTTATCTTCCTGAAGATGTCTTCATTCAGGGACCATTCTCCTTGGACTGGAAGCCCGCAACTTAGACGATCTGCCGGTATATTGAGATCCCCCTTGATGTGGACTGCAGAAAGGTGGGTTAGATTAAGCTCTGCCCAAGAGAGAATTAGTCCGGTCTCCTTGAGGGACTTTGTGCCACCCTGTTTGTTGATGTAAGCCACCACAGTGGTGTTGTCTGACCGAACTCTTACCGCCTTCCCTAGAATAAGGGGTGCGAAGTGGAGAAGAGCTAGATGAACTGCTCTCAGTTCTCTTATGTTGGAGGAGAGAAGTCTCTCCTGAGGGGTCCAAATACCCTGTACTGGATTCTCATCCAGGTGGGCTCCCCAGCCCAGAAGGGAGGCGTCCGTGGTCAAAGTGATCCAACGAGGTTGAATCAAGGACTTCCCATCTGTCAGGTCCCTCCACCCCCTGAGGGATGCCCAGACTTCGGGAGACAGGGTGCACTTTCTGTCCAACCCTTTGGGGTTGCAGTTCCAGACAGACAAGACTTGATCTTGAAGTGATCGTAGATGCCATAGGGCCCAGGGAACTGCCTCTGCAGATGCTGACATGTGACCCAACATCTTCATCAGAGTTCTGATGGATATCCTGCGAACCATTAGAAACTCCGCGGCTCTTATGACCCATTCTCTTCTTTCTGTAGTAAGGGACAAAGTCATCTGAGAAGAGTTGAGAACGAAGCCCAGAAACCTTCTGGAGGTGGAAGGGATGATTTAGGATTTTTCCCAATTTATAATCCAGCGCAGACGCTGGAGAAATTCTAGAGCCAGATAAAGATGGGATTGTAGCACGTCTAGAGTAGCGGCTTTTAGAAGCCAGTCGTCTAGGTAAGGTATGATCTCTAGGCCTCTTAGTCTGAGGGCGGAGACTACCGGAGCCACCACCACACGGGAGCAGAAGTGATGCCGAAGGGCAGAACAGCAAACTGAAAATGCCTTACCATACCTTTTATGGCAACCCTCAAGAATTTCCTGTGGGCAGGAAATATAGGAACATGAAGGTAAGCATCCTTCAGGTCGATGGTGACCATAAGATCTTGAGGGTCTAGAATGCTGATGACAGAACGGATGGTCTCAATCCTGAACCGTCTTTTTCTTATGAACCGGTTCAGATAGTGCAGATCTATGATCATACGCCAGTCACCCGATGGTTTTGGCACCAAAAAGATCGGGGAGTATACCCCTGAACCCCTTTGACCGGGGGGAACGTCTTCCAAAGCTTGCTTTTCTATGTATTGGAGGACAGAGTCCTCTAGAATAGCCTGCTTTGGCTGAGGGAATAATTTTGTTAACACAAATTTTCTTGGAGGAGGGGACATAAACTCTATTTTTTAGCCTGACTGGATAACATCCAGTACCCAGGGATCTTGGATTTCTTTCATCCAAGTTGGAAGAAATAAACTTAAATGTCCTCCTACGGAAGGGGGATCGGTAGATGACTTCTCTACCTGACTTAGAAGGGAAGGGAGAGGGGAAACGTTGGTGTGTTATATAGGAGAGTCATAGCTCAGCTTTGCGATCTTTACCACGGCCACCCCCACGCTTCTGGTTGGACTGACGCCTTTGGGATCTGGAAGGGGCCTGGTACTTCCCTCCCCTGGCTCTGCCTTTACCCCGAAAGGATTGGACAGGTAAGGACTTGCCTTTCCTTTCAGCATATCCCTCCATGATGCGGTCTAATTCGGACCCAAAAAGCCAATTGGGCTCAAAAGGCATACCACACAGATTAAATTTGGAGGTATTATCCGCCACCCAGGGGCGTAACCATAAGGGGAGCCTACTAGCCGAAGAAAGTCCCATAGACTTAGCCGCAAGCTTGAGATGCTGTTGGGTCGACTCACAGAGAAAGTCCACTCCTAGAAGCAAGGTCTTAAAGCTCTCCAGGATATCTTCCCTGGCAACATTACCCTCAATCTCGTGGATCTGCAGAACTCTATCCTTCACGGATTCAGCAACTTCGCTAGATGCGATAGCCACCGTAGCAGATGCTGAAGCTGCAGTGTAATTGCGCCTCAACAATGAGTCTACCTTCCTATCAAGGGGATCTTGAAGGTTGCTTCCCTCGTCTGCTGGAAAAAGGAATCTCTTAGACAGTCTATTAACCGCCATGTCGACCTTAGGTGGTGGAACCCAAGAATCCAATTCAGCCTCCGGCAACGGGTACATCAGTCTGAACATCCGGTTGAGGACTACAGGTTTATCCGGATGTTTCCATTCGGCCTTCATCAATTTCTTGAGTGTATCATCCACCTTGAAAACCCACGGTTCCCTGGTGGTGGATGTTGAGGCTTCCCCCTGATCAACATCCTGGTCCCCTGACCGGATGGATCTAAGTAATATCTGAGTCTTTTCCACTGGAAAAAGTGGCTGGGAGACTACTTCTTCTACAGATAGCTCTGACTGATCTCCCACGGACATGGCGGAGTCTTCCACAACCGAAGGAGGGTTAGATGAGGTTCTAGGCCTCTTGGCGGCTAACAAATTATTTATTTCGAAGATAGAATTCCCCATAAACTCCTTCATCCACACAAACATATAGTGGACCGTGGGCTCAGCTGGGTTAGCAGGTGGACGACACCCAGGACACCTATTATATTCATAGGCATCTGGTAGCGGGGTGCCGCAATCGGCACATGTCAAATGGCGCTTCTTAGAGGCAGATTTGCGACCTCCAGACAAATGGTCACTCGAAGGAGGAGTAGACATTGTTCTGGAATTAATCAAACAATAGGTTAGAAGAAGCCTAAACTTGCTAAGTTGCAGCGCACAAAGAAGAAAGACTACCTATCAAAATAGGTAACGCTCTTTGCAAAACCACAATAGATTATCACGGAAGTGTAGGTATATCTAGCTAGGCAGCAAGAGGTCTAAACAAGGCTAATGCCGCCTATTTATAGGGTAGAGGGAGCCAATTTTCAAATAGTCTCCGCCCCCGGAAATTACCTAACTTGTCTGAATGTAAAAGACTGAAAAAGAAGTCAAATTATACCTTCTTATACATATACCCCTTTCTAGACCTGAAAGGGGGAAGTTGCGCATAGTAAAAAACTTAAATAAGTGCTGGAAACGAACTTTAAACAAAAACGCTGGTCCGGAAGTCGTCAGGTCCGCGGCTCCGCACACAGGAGGAAGCCGGAAGCAAGGGAAGGCGCACGGCGCCGGCGCCATACAGGTAAGGGGCGAAGTGCCCGGCTATGTTTAAAGAGAAAAAGAAAAGATAAGCGGTGTATTAACGCTGCATAGAGCACCGCACATAGCGCTGAATGGGGTGCCAGATACCGGCACTAATGGGATCGGCGAATGCCGAGGTCAGAGTCCCCAGCCCCGCAGTCGCATAGACTGCGAGACAGGAGACCCTACAAGCAGCCTGAAGCCTAAGAAAATAGATAAAATAAGGGGAACCCCCCCCCCCTAAAAAGGGGGAAAAATCTTAATCCATGCAGGCTGTGGAAAAAACCCAGAGCCTGCACCATCCAGAAAAAAAGCAATGTGGCCTAAGGGAGGAGACCTTATATGGGGTACTAATTAAATGTTTAATTACTTGGGCGGAATTTAAAATTCCAACGTCCTGCCAGCTTTCCGATTAACGCCACTCACTGGGCGGTGGTCAGACTGGGATGACTGCTGATATCTATCAGCAGGCATCCTGTGACATCACCCAGGGGGGGTCCTGAGACCCCCCATAACGGCGATCGCCGTGATTCACTGGTCAAATCTGACCAGAGAATCATATTTTTTCTGGGCTGATTGAGTCTCTGGTGACCTGATTGCCTGGAAAATAAGCGTGATCGGAGCTGTCAGAGACAGCCTCGATCATCCTAAAGGATAGGAGTGAGGTGGCAGAGGTGCCACCTCCTCCAATCCCCTGCCATTGATCGGTCAGGATTCACCGACCAATGGCAATTGGGGGCGGGGAGGGTTAAAGTTCATTTCCCTTGCTCTGCGGGAGGGGGGGGGGCGACAAGTATGGTGAGGGGGGGAGAATGGCTGGGTTACCGCAACAGCGGTGGTGGCACAGATGTCGATCGGCGGCAGAGACTGCAGGCTGGAAACTGCGGCGGCAGTGGAGGCTGCAGTGAAGATTGCTGGTAAGTGATCCTCACTGTGGCCTTCTAGAAGTTGCAAAACTACAACTCCCAACATGCCCAGACAGCCAAAGGCCCTCTTGGCATGCTGAGAGTTGTAGTTTTGCAACATCTGGAGGGCCACAGTTTGAAGATCACTCGGGAGAAGTGGGGTTACAAATTTTGGGGGCATTTTCTCCTATTACTCTTTGTAAAAATGAAAAGTCTGGGGTAACACCAACATTTTAGTGTTAAAAATCTAATTTTTCATTTTCACGTCCCACTTTAACGAAAGTTAGTCAAACACCTCTGGGGTATAACGGCTCACTTTACCCCTTGTTACGCTCCTTGAGGGGTGTAGTTTCCAAAATAGTGTGCCATGTGTTTTTTTTTTTTTTTTACTATTCAGGCATCATGGGGGCTTCCTAAATGCGACATGCCCCCCAAAAACCATTTAAGCAAAATTCGCTCTCCTAAAGCCCAATGTCGCTCTATCCCTTCTGAGCCCTTTAGTGCACCCACAGAGCACTTTACATCCACATATGAGGTATTTCCTTACTCAAGAGAAATTGAATCACTAGTTTTGAGGAGTCTTTTTACCTTAAAGCAGCTATAAGAACTGCTGTAGGAGCAGTATAAATGAAAACTGTGTTTAAAGATACTGCCAGTTTGGGACAGCTTTGGAGCAGGAAATGCTATGCACTGTCAAATATATGAAACCAGGGTACTGGTACATGCTATTTATAAAGCTATTTTTTGGAAAAATGCCCTCTGCCTGAGGAGACTGCCTGGAGTACAACAAAAGTATGATTAGGACAACTAATAGCAACATAGAGAACGGACAATGAGGGCAAGTGCGGCAAAGACCCCGCACAAGTATATATATGCTATAAATGGAGATATGAGTTTTTTTTGAGTTTTTATTAAAGTGAAAAAGACTAGGTGTCAATGAATATGAATTCTGTAGAGAAAAAACGATTACATATAACCATACTGATACTGATTTTTGCTTATGACCTTTGTAGGCTGTTTTTTGCAATGCGGAAGAGGCGATGCAATTTGGATTACCACATGGGCATATGCTGAGAGTGAAGTAAAAACAGTAAGTCATCTGTATTTGATCTCTATGAAAGGTGGAAGGAGGACAAAGAGACATTGAACGTGCTCAACCCCTTAACGACCACGGACGTAAATGTACGTCCTGGTTTGGTACTTCGCGCACCAGGACGTACATTGTATGTACTGTGTATGACCACGAGCATTGGAACGGTGCGCGCGTGATACATGGCAGGTTCCGGCTGCTAGCAGCAGCCGGGGACCCGCCAGTAATGGCCGACATCCACGATCGTGCGGAAGTCTGCCATTAACCCCTCAGATGCCGTGATCAATACAGATCCAATCATCCAGCATGGCGGCCTGAGGTCCCCTCACCTGGCTCCGGCCGTCTCCCGGGGTCTTCTGCTCTGGTCTGAGATCGAGCAGACCAGAGCAGAAGATGACCAACAATATTGATCAGTGCTATGTCCTATACATAGCACTGAACAGTATTAGCAATCAAATGATTGCTAAAGATAGTCCCCTGTGGGGACATAAAAAGTGTCAAATTTCTCTGTAGTAAACAGCAGCTGATAAATATTGAAAGGGTTGAGGTTTTTATTAGAACTAATTTATAAATCTAGACAAAAAGAGGGGCACGTACGTGCACTCACTGCAAAGCAGAGACGATCGGGTCTGGAGGTCCGGTGACGGGGTGGCGGGTCACAGCATAGGCACGGGTGTGTGGCGCTCGGATGCTACGCTAGCAGTTTCGCGCGTAAGTGCGTGCTTCTTCCGACCTCTAGTTTACGTCATCGTGCCCAGGTACTTATCATGGGAGAGAGCGTGGTGTTACCATAGTGATAGTAAACAAAGAGACGGACAGCCCAATAGACAAAAAACCAACCTCACCAATATGTGAACAATACAACGAAAATGAGGAAAAAGCCCATCACCACCTGTGATAGCAGAAGGCCTGAAAATAAAAATAAAAATACATAAGGCAATAAACAAGGAAAACTGAAAAACTAGAATGCATGCAATATATAAAAAGGAAAAAAGAAAACTAAGGAATGCGTACTTAGGAAATTAATACAGAGCTAGGTTAAGAACTGGGACATATCCACTTTATCATTGAAGCCCGCAGGACCACAGATGTTAGTCCTCATGATCATGCGGGCCTCTTGTTGAAGTAACAAGTTATGTAAATCGCCCCCTGTTTCAAAACTTCGACATTATTGTCGTGGCATGTCATAAGGTGTTCCGCCAGACGTAGAATACCAGTGCCCTTTTTTAGTGTATATAGGTGTTCCCTAAACCGGGCACATAATTGGCGTTTTGTCTTGCCTATGTAGAAGCGAGAGCATGGGCAAACAATGTAGTACACTACATATGTGCTTTTACATGTTATGAACTGAGACACGGTATGGGAGTAACCTCCTAAACTACAACTCTGTGCACCTGTATTATATCGGCAAAATTTACAATTGCCACATTTGTAGTTACCTATCATTTTCATGTCAGTCAGCCAGTGGGCGGAGCTATCAAATTTTTTTTTGTTTTTTTTTAGTAAGGTGTTTTAAATGATCAGAAATAGTGGAATTTTTTTTCAGTAAGAGATGAGGGGAGATTTTCTAGCTAAAGTGCAGATGTCCTTGTCATTTTCTAGGAAGTGCCAATATTTACGAATGGTAGAGTTGATCGTGGATTTCATAGGAGAATTCTTGAATGAGAGGAATTCTTGAATGTCTATCCATGGTGGAAACTTTTTCTTGGGCACTAGTCAGATAGGAAAGGGGATAACCTCTGTCAGGCCCAAGGCCTGATTATTAAAATATATGTGTATTATAATTATAGCTGTGTGATGTATTATCCAAGCCATGGGTGAGAGGTCATTCAGACTGAGTCTCCCTTCCAAAAAGGCAGATATATAATATTTAACAATGCTAGACTCAGGTTGTTGAAGGCTGTGCAACAAGCTGACAAGACCATCCTAAGAACAGCTGGAACTCTCTCATGGATTGATACCATCATGCTGTAAGAACTTCATCTTTTGTTTTCTGAACTTGTCTTGCAAAACTCTTTTATATATTTTTATACCTGTATGTCATTTGTTCCTGTATTTTTATATATTTAGCACTGTGATACCTTTTATCAGATTAAATGTTTAATTAATCAGCTCTGGTCTTTGATCTCTAAATATATGAGCTCCCCTTTCTGAAGGCAGCTCTTGTAAAACACGTTTATCTAAGGTTTAATTTGGTGACTTGCTGGGACTAGTAGTGGATACCCAGAGGTCTGGCGGCTTTAACCCTTGCACCATCACTCTCTCTCTCTAGCGTCTTGGCTGGACCGATAAGGTGTGATCGTGACAACTGGTGGCAGTGTCGGGATATATTTAGAGATTTTTAGTGCTTGCTGGATTTTACCTGTAAGGAAATCTTAGCACTAAAAAAGAAATTGCATACATCTTTTTGTGGGTAAAGTCCAAAGACAGAGCTCAGTGCTGGTTTAAAAGACATACAAAAAGAGTGCAAGACAGTTCTGTCCTCCCCATCTCCTGTTTTACCTCCTCTGTCTCATCTCGGAAATATGGAGGCATATCGCAAGCAGTCCAAGCCTGCACTGGAGCTAATGTGCCAAGAAAAGGGCATCCCTACTGCAAGAAAGAACAAGGAACAACTTATTGCTGATCTTGTGGAGTATGATGCCTGAGCAGAAGAGCTGAGTGACATGAGGCGAAGTCCTACAGCTGGAACTGCGATACAAGGACCGATATCTTCTGGGGAATACAACATTACTCCCCATCAGGACAGTACTCCACATGAGGCCTTGGACTCTTATATGCGGACTGCCTTACAACACCTTGGGAATGTGGATGCCAATATGAAACTTCAACTGCTTCTCCAGTACCAAACTGCAGAGAGAGAGGCCCGAGCGGCAGAGAGGGAGGCACAAGCCGCAGAAAGAGAGGCCCAGCAAAGGCATGAACTGGAGGTTCTGAGGCTGAGAGGGGATGCTTCATCCGCACGGAGTGATGTGCAGGATCAAGGAGACCACAAACCCCGCTTGGAACATTTCCCCATGTTGGAGAAAGATGGTGATCTGGATATGTTCCTGAGGGGATTTGAAAAGGTTTGCCGGCAGTTCCATCTACATAAGGAACAGTGGGGACGATATCTAACCCCACGGCTGCGAGGGAAAGCTGTGGATGTGTTTGCTTCTCTTCCCTCTGAGAGTGACCGGGACTATGAGGCATTAAAATCTGCCCTGCTAAAAAGTTTTAATCTGACTCCAGAGACTTATCGGAAAAAGTTTCGGAGGGGAGCCAGACAACCACAAAGCACCACCAGGTCAGCTGGGAAATTTTTGCCATCATTACCAAAAGCAACAGGAGCCACATTGGGTCAGGGGGACACCCGCCGATGTTACAGATGCAACAATATTGGGCACGTGAGTGCCACTTGCCCCAACAAAAAGAATTCTCCACCAGTAGCTGGAGGACACACAGCCGTTCTTCTTGTGTCCGGAGCGGTGGAGAAAAGAGCGGATAACCTGCAGAGTGTAACTGTGGGTGACCGGGTGACAGTGGGTTTGCGAGATTCTGGAGCCTCCTTTACCTTGGTGCGGCCTGAAGTGGTGGATACAGAGGACATCATCCCTGGAAGAACCATGGCTTTAAAAGGAATTGGAGGTGTGTGGCCTGCTGTGCCCATGGCCCGTGTGTACCTGGATTGGGGTACTGGCAAAGGTTTGCGGGAGGTGGGAGGTCTCTGAGGACATCCCTGTTAATGTTCTGCTGGGGAATGATTTGGGTCGGATGCTCTGTCATTATGCTCCAGAGGACACTACCTGCACACCGGATGGGCTAGGAGAGAACCCTGTTCATTCTGAGGTACTGTGCGAGACTTTGGGAGACACTGCGAGATGTGGAAACTGGGAGGGAGTACAGGGGATTGATAAATGTTTACCTGTGACCGAACCAGTAATGTTTTCCAAAAGTGAAATGGGGTGTATTGTAACATGTGGTGACAATGCATTGCCAATGCCAAAACCTAGTGGAGATGGGCTAGGGGGAGGGGTTGGTGTGCCCCTGGTGACATGTAAGGATGAGGGACCAGCAGTGAGTGATATGTCCCAATCCTGTGAGCCTAAGGAGGAGGAGGGAAGGAATGATAGCCCTGTGTATGATGCCTGTAACATTGTTATGTCTGGAACTGAGGGAGAGGAAGGTGGAGATGCTAGTTCACCTGGGGGAAATGTGCTCCCTGATGCCCAAAGATGGGGGGAGGGAAATGAGCATTTCCAGGAAGCTCTGCGCAGTGACCCTCTGCGCTCCAGGAAGCTCTGCGCTGAGACAACGTGCTGAACATACAGGTGTTGACACAGATGGGCATCGGGTATATTGGGAAAATTATATTTTGCACTGGGAGTCCCTTTCCAAAGGCATGCTAGGGGCCCAGGAGAGAGAAAGGCAGTTAGTGGTTCCTAGGCAGTACAGGAAAGAGCTGCTGAGGTTGGCCCATGAGACCCCCCTGGCAGGACATTTGGGAGTGGCCTATGCGGTCATAGAGAAGGAATGTCTAGCTGTGGTCTGGGCTTTGCAAAAATTACAGCCATACCTGTATGGCAGGGATTTTACTGTCATAACTGATCACAACCCTCTACATTGGTTGGACAGAGTGTCCGGTAACAATGGCACCTTGAAACAAATGTTAAAAACATTTGTAGAATCGGAGGGCAGAGACTGGGAAAAGTATATACCCCCATCTGTTATTTGCTTACAGGGAGGTACCCCAAGAGCCTACAGGTTTCTCGCCCTTTGAGTTATTATATGGTCACAAAGTGCGGGGACCCCGAGATTTAGTTAGGGAAGAATGGGAAGGGGGGGCTACCTGCCCCTGAGACTTCTGTGGTGGAGTATGCTCTGAGATTCAGGGACAGGATGCAGGCATAGACCGGGCTGGTACATAACAACCTCACAGCGGCACAGTCCAGGCAGAAGTACTGGTATGATCGCAATGCAAGGGACCGGGTCTATGAAGTGGGACAGAAGGTAATGGTTCTGAACCCCATCAGGCAGAATAAGTTGCAGGCTGCCTGGGAGGGTCCCTTCCCCATTCTGCAGCGCCTAGAACCCGTCACATATGTAGTTGCCCTTGATGAGAAAGGTCAGAGGCAGAGACAGTACCACATTAATATGGCATACTATGACCCTGAGAAGGTGGTACTCAGTGTATGTAGTGCACCAGAGGAAGGGCTGGGTAGTGATCCCCTACTAGTGGAGGAAGCTAAAAGCCAGGGATCCCTTCAGGATGTGAAGATCAATCCACAGCTCTCAGATGAAAGGAGGAGGCAGATTAATCAGGTACTAGGCCCCTTCAGTGCCATCTTTGCCTGGGAATGCAGGGCCTGTGGTGTCAAGAAAAGAAATAGATGGTTAAGGGAGACAGATCTATCAGCCTGGACAGGCAAGATCTCTCTGTCCCCATCTTAAGAGGGAGGTGTCAGACCCAAGGCCTGATTATTAAAATCCTATATGTGTATTATAGTTATAACTGTGTGATGTATTATCCAAGCCATGGGTGAGAGATCATTCAGACTGTGTTTTTGTGTATTTTTATTTTGTGTATTTTTTTTACTGTTTGTTTACATCTCCTTTGAAGTCAAAGGCTTTTTTGAAGTCATGCACTCTGGTCCCATCATATAATCAAACAGATAAGGGGCCAGGAAGAGAGAAGACCCCCTGGTGGGATCAGAGGGGAGGGGGGAATGGAGTCTCCCTTCCAAAAAGGCAGATATATAATATTTAACAATGCTAGACTTAGGTTGTTGAAGGCTGTGCAACAAGCTGACAAGACCATCCTAAGAACAGCTGGAACTCTCTCATGGGCTGATACCATCATGCTGTAAGAACTTCATCTTTTGTTTTCTGAACTTGTCTTGCAAAACTCTTTTATATATTTTTATACCTGTATGTCATCTGTTCCTGTATTTTTATATATTTAGCACTGTGATACCTTTTATCAGATTAAATGTTTAACTAATCAGCTCTGGTCTTTGATCTCTAAATATATGAGCTCACCTTTCTGAAGGAAGCTCTGGTAAAACACGTTTATCTAAGGGTTAATTTGGTGACTTGCTGGGACTAGTAGTGGATACCCAGAGATCTGGCGGCTTTAACCCTTGCACCATCACACTCTCTCTAATGTCTTGGCTGGACCGATAGGGTGTGATCGTGACAACCTCTATCTAATAATTTATTTTTCAATACCTCAGATTGCTGTAAGGTCTCTGGGTTGCTGTTTAGCCGCTTAAGTCTAATAAATTGGCTCAGCGGTATTCCTCACTTTGTATGTTCTGGGTGTGAACTTGAGAAATGGAGGATGCTGTTCTTAGCAATACTTTTTCGATATCCTTCGGTACGTAGTCCTTCTGGGGTGATTACAATATTAATGTCTAGGAACTCCAGATTTGTGGAACTATAAACACTTGTAAAACACATGTTCATGGAATTTGTGGTATTTAAAGGGGGCCGCATGCAAGATCACGTGGGTCCCCAGCGGCGGGACTCCCGCGATCAGGCATCTTATCCCCTATCCTTTGGATAGGGGATAAGATGTCTAAGCACCGGTGAACCCCTATAAGTATGTCACAAATTCATTGAAAGTCTCTTCAGGCCCGTCCTATACAATTAAAATGTCATCGACATAACGTTTAAAAGCCTTAATATGCCTAGTGTACTGGTTTTGTGTAGAAAAAACATAATAGTGTTTGAACACTGCAAGAAAGATATTTGCAAATGTGCAAAATATAGGTGTCCCATAGCAGTCCCAGTCCTTTGTTTACCATTTTTGTTCGTATTGAAAAATATTTTGGGTGAGGATGAAGTTAATGGCATCACATGCAAAATTTATAAAAGTTTCTGATTTATCAGTCTGCTGTAGAAAGAAGCGGACTGCCTGTAAACCCGCATCAATAGGGATGCGGGTGTACAGGCTCTCCACATCAATACTCGCCAACCTGTATGTTTCAGACCATGGGAGGTCCTGAATAAATTTAAGGACCTCAGTATAGTCCTTCAAATATGAAGGGATCGAGGGGAGCAGGGGACGCAAGAGCCAATCCATATATTTGGATAAGTGCTCAGTCACGGATCCAATCCCAGCCACGATCGGCCGACCGGGGGGGATTGGTCCGTGACTTGTGCACCTTAGGTAGTATGTACCATCTAGGTTTTTTAGGATGTAGGGGAAGAAGACGCTCTGCTGTTCACATGTTTAGCACTCCCTTTTCTACATAACTACGTAAGAAAGATCTTAATTTTTCTTATACCTTGATAGTGGGGTCTTGAGATAGTGGTTGATAGGTTGTTTGATCAGACAGCTGTTTCTGAGCTTCCAGGTCATACTGTGTTTTTGTCATTACTACAATTTCTCCCCTTTTGTCAGCCTTCACCACAATGAGGTGTGTTTGTGTAGTGAGCCAATCTAAAGCTTTAGTTTTGGCTGCAGTAAGATTTTTAGGTTTTTCAGGATAAACAAGGCACTTGATATCATGCAAGACAGCTTGAGTGAAAAGGCCAATAGGGGACCCCAATACTGTAGGGGGGTTATATGTAGATGGATTTCCTCCTGTAAAGAATATATCGTCCTCCAAATTAGTTGTATCTTGTGGAGTGCCTGGCAATCCTGCTTACATACGGACCAGTTCGTTATCAACAGGTTCGAAGCCATGGACCGCGCTTAACCCCAAGGGACCTGTTACACACGCTGGCCATGAGCGCATGGTCCCCTTACCTTCTGCTGCCGACTGAGCTGGGACTCGCATCGTGGGACGCGCCCGCATGCAAGCCCCAGTCCTGTCTTCAGAAACGTGAGTGTTACAGGACCTATCGTACAAGGTACAGTACCTTCTTTTGGAGCCTCTATATTTTTATGCTTGTTCTTATGCAATTTATATAGATACATCTTCCTGGTTGCTTTAAAGAGATCTATCTTGAAATTAACTAAATCAAAATTTTAGTTGATTCCAAAATTAAGCCCTTTGGATAGTGCATTAATACAGTCAGGTGGTAACTCGCATTCTGAAATGTTACTCACATTGTCGATCGATTCTACTCGTTCCAAGACACTGGCTTCCTTTTCCGGTAAGCAGTGGCGTAGCGACCCGGGTGCGGCCCGCACCGGGTGACACCAACCTAATGGGGTGACACCAATTCGCTCCGCAGCACCCACCCCCCCTCCCCAGCTACACAGACACCCCCCATCTGTGCCCGACCGGCCTCCCATCCATCAGCACCCCCCCCCCCCGCCATCACCTGCGCTGTGCGGTGCGCCCGTCTGTCAACACCCCCCGGCTTTCACCTGCGCTGTGTATGCGGTGCGCCCGTCCGTCAGCACACCCCCAAACCCCCCAGCCTTCACCTGTGCTGTGCGCCCGTCCGTCAGCACCCCTCGACCCCCCCCCGGCCTTCACCTGCACTGTGCACCCGTCCGTCATCACCCCCCCCTCGCCTTCACCAGCACTGTGCCCGTCCCACCGCATGGCCGCGCAGGAGAACATCAGGGCGCCCGGAGAGAAGGATCGCTGCGCTGGATGGGTGAGTGTGTGTGTGTCTGTCTCTCTGTCTGTCTCTATCTCTGTCTGTGTGTCTCTGTCTGTGTGTGACTGTCTGTGTGTGACTGTCTGTGTGTGTGTGTGTGTGTGACTCTGTGTGTGTGTGTGTATGTGACTGTGTTTGTGTGACTCTGTGTGTGTGTGTGTGTGACTCTGTGTGTGTGTTTGTGTGACTTTTTGTGTGTGTGTGTGACTCTGTGTGTGTGTGTGACTGTATGACTCTGTGTGTGTGTGTGAGACTGTCTGACTCTGTGTGTGTGACTGTGTATTTGTGTGTGTGTCTCTCTTGTATGTGTTGTTTTTTTTGTGGGGGGGGGGGAGGGGGTTTGAACCAGCGATCTAATGTGAGGAGACTTTGACACACATTGTGGGGAACCGGCAAAGGGAACCTGCGGCCTAATGTGGGGAAACTACTACCAAATGTGCGGAGTCTATTCTACCTAATGTGGGGAAACTGCTAACTAATGTGGGGAATCTGTGCTACCAAATGTGGGGAGTCTATGCTACCTAATGTGGGGAATCTGTGCTACCGAATGTGGGGAATCTATGCTACCTAATGTGGGGGAACTGGTACCAAATGTGGGGAATCTATGCTGCCTAATGTGGGGAAAATATGCTACCTAATGTGTGGAAACTGCTACCCACCTAATGTGGGGGAACTGCTGCCTACCTAAAGTGGGGGGAACTGCTGCCTACCTAATGCTCCCCCCTGGCAGTAGCACCCTCATCATCCACCAGCAACACACCCCCCCAGAAGTAGCACCTCCATCAGCAGATCCTGATGGTGGATGATGGCGGTGCTCCTGCCAGGAGGATGATCCTGCCGATGGATGATGGGGGTGATACTGCCAGGGGGGATGGCCAGTAGCACCCTCATCATCCTCCAGCAACACCCCCCAGTAGTAGCACCCCCATCATCCACTAGCAACACCACCAATACCCCCCTCCCGTGGTAATAGCATCAGCTAACGGATGTTGAGGGGTGTTACTGCGGGTGTGGTATTATATTCACAGGGTGCACTGTATGGTAATGTTATATTCAGAGCGCGCAGTTTGTGGTAGTATTATATTCAGAGGGCGCAGTGGGTGGTAGTATTATATTCAGAGGGTACAGTGTGTGGTAGCATTATATTCAGTGGGTATGGTGTATGGAAGGTTTATAATCAAAGAGTATAGTGTATAGTAGTATTATATTTAGAGGATACAGTGTCTGGCAGGTTTATAATAATACTTGTTTTCATATAGAGGATGACAATGCGATGACATAGTGAGGAGACGTCTGGGCGTCACATTCTGCAGGGAGAAGTTTTAGCTGGAACAAGTCCTGCCGGTATGTACCATCTGAATTAGATAAGGGAAGACTATATAGAAGACGTCACCTGTAGTCACTGATATCATTGTACATTCTCCTCTCTATGTCCTATCAGAGCTGTAGTCGCTTGTCAGTTCTACAGTTATGGTGAGTGAAACTACCACTCCCAGCATAACCTCACCACTGCTCAAAGAGGTACTCTACTGGAAAACATTTTTTTTTATCAACTAGTGCTACAAAGTTAAACAGATTTGTAAATTACTTCTATTTAAAAATCTTAATCCTTCCAGTACTTATTAGCTGCTGTATAAGCGATTCACAGGAAGTTCTTTTCTTTTTTAATTTCTTTTCTGTCTGACCACAGTGCTCTGTGCTGACACCTCTGTCCATGTCAAGAACTGTCCATAGTAGGAGCAAATCCCCATAGCAAACCTATCCTGCTCTGGACAGTTCCTGACATGGACAGAGGTGTCAGCAAATAGCACTGTGGTCAGACTGGAAAGAACTACACAACTTCCTGTGGAGCATACACCAGCTTATAAGTACTGTAAGGATTAAGATTTTAAATAGAAGTAATTTAAAAATCTGTTTAACTTTCTGGCACCAGTTGATATAAAAGAAAATGTTTTCCAGTGGAGTACCTCTTTAAGTAATTCTGGGAGCTGTATATTTAAATGGTGAAAACATCTTTAACACTTTCCTATTCTGTGGCAACTGGTATATCTGATTATTATACTGGAATTTCTCACAATGCGCTACAACAGTGGTGTCTGTCACAACAGGCTAAAAACTTACTGTGGGGAGGGGGTAGGTATGGGGGTGACACCATTTTCTACCGCACCGGGTGACACCAACCCTAGCAACGCCACTGCTGGTAAGGTCTTGTTGGACCTCTTCCTCTTGCGTTGACTTCTCCTCGTTTTACGTCTAAAGGGATATCTTTATCTGTACCTGTATTAACAGAGGACTCTCTAGGATCTTTATTTGTTTCATCTGACACACTTGTGTCAGAATCAGTCTTCCAAAAATCTGGGCTGCGACGCTTCCATTGGAAGCGTTGTCTATTCCCTCCTCTGGCTCCCCCTTTGGACTGTTTCTGATTTTTCCATGAAAAGACTGTGTTAGAATCATAATCCTTTTTATCTCTAATGAACTTGTCACCTTTGCGCTCTTTTACTTCTATTTCACTTAATTTGTTTTTCTTCTCTAAATTAGTAAAAAAAACGCATCTGCCTGTTGGGGGGATAAACGAGTGCGCAATTCTTTCTTTGCTCTGCACAGATTTTCTGTGACACTTAAATATTCTTGTTGGTTCTGTTCTAATACCAGCAATAATAATTTCTCTGAGTGGGCAGAATGTGCTTCTTTCCAGGCTTCCAAAAAGCTTGGATTGTCAAGGAACTGAGACGGTTTTATATACTCTAAGTCCACGAGGGACCCGCCCACTTTCCCGATATGCCTTTAAGGAATTCACTGTCCAAAAAAGTCTAATTTCTTTATCAGCAAGGCTGGTGATTTTAAATTCAAGCGCCTTCACGCTTAACACTCTCATCTCATCCTGGCTATTGCATGCCATAAAATAAACACCCCAGGGCCATCTCTACCCGTATCGGAAGGTCCCGTGGATTCCGCTGTATGAGTATCCATATCAAAGATAAGTGACTAGGTGTGTGCTCATTAGCAGGTGCTCAATCTCCACAGTAGCAAGATAATTAAACATCCTCAAAAGCAAAAGGAAAAGGGAGAGCACTCAAGGAGCAATATCACCTAATATCAACAACAGAGCGATCCTCGGCGACCTATGTCAATGTCTCCTGCGGGGAGCATATACAAAAGTGTAAAGTATCCAATATAAACCGATATAATGCAGGTGCAAAGAGTTGTAGTTTAGGAGGTTACTCCCATACCGTGTCTCAGTTCATAACATGTAAAAGCACATATGTAGTGTACTACATTGTTTGCCCATGCTCTCGCTTCTACATAGGCAAGACAAAACGCCAATTATGTGCCCGGTTTAGGGAACACCTATATACACTAAAAAAGGGCACTGGTATTCTACGTCTGGCGGAACACCTTATGACATGCCACGACAATAATGTCGAAGTTTTGAAATTTGGTGGCCTCTCTAAAACCGTCTTACCTGACACAGGGGGCGATTTACATAACTTGTTATTTCAACAAGAGGCCCGCATGATCATGAGGACTAACGCCTGTGGTCCTGCGGGCTTCAATGATAAAGTGGATATGTCCCAGTTCTTAACCTACCTCTGTATTAATCTCCTAAGTACGCATTCCTTAGTTTTCTTTTTCCTTTTTATATATTGCATGCATTCTAGTTTTTCAGTTTTCCTTGTTTATTGCCTTATATATTTTTTCCAATATATTATATTTGTTTTATTTTCAGGCCTTCTGCTATCACAGGTGGTGATGGGCTTGTTCCTCATTTTTGTTGTGTTGTTCACATATTGGTGAGGTTGGTTTTTTGGTCTATTGGGCTGTCCGTCTCTTTGTTTACTATCACTATGGTAACACCACGCTCTCTCCCATGATAAGTACCTGGGCGCTATGACGTAAACTAGAGGCCAGAAGAAGCACGCACTTACGTGCGAAACTGCCGGCGTAGCCTCTGAGCGCCACACACCAGCGCCTATGCTGTGACCCGGCACCCCGTCACCGGACCTCCAGACCCGATCGTCTCTGCTTTGCGGTGAGTGCACGTACGTGCCCCTCTTTTTGTCTATTTTGGATACTTTACACTTTCATATATGCACTCTGCAGGAGACATTGACATAGGTCGCCAAGGATCGCTCTGTTGTTGATATAAGGTGATATTGCTCCTTGAGTGCTCTCCTTTTTCCTTTTGTGGATGTTTAATTTATAAATCTGTTTAACTTCCTGGCTGCAGTTGATTTAAAATAAATTGTTTTCCAGTGGAGTACCCCTTAAAGAATGTCGAAAAGTAATGAGAACACCACCTAACTCTGTACAACTAGGCTGGAAGTAATAACTGACGCAAGTTTTAGGGATATAGCAAGGCTAAACCAACAGTAGATGGCGCCCTAACCTATTTTACTGCCACAACTAACATGGCGCCTAGACACAGACGTGACGTTATAAATTCGCCATAATCACGCGTTTTATCGCGGCGTTCCACCATCCTGTGTTTAGTGAAGGCCACGCCCCTTTCTCGCACTTCCGGGCTGCCTTCGTAACAATGGAGAAGATGGCGGAATAAGGAGAGGTCTGGGCGGAGGAGCCGGAATACAGCGGATACCGGAGCAGTAGGGCTCTCCATAAGGTTTGTACGATGTGAAAAATCTTCCGGGCGGATGTGGGATATAACGGAGTCGTCGTTCTTACCGGTGGGTGACGTACACTGGGGCTTCGATGTGTGGCGAAGTTTCGGCTTGAAAACTACGAGAGGCTGAGGCTTTGCCCGGGTGACTAGGCCTGAGGCCTCCGTACGGGTCACGGGCGCTCGGGGCAGGCGGGTGCGGGATAATACCGGTGCGAGGCGCGGATGGTGTGCGGAGAGTCTCTTACGTACCCGGTGTGTATGATGTCATGCGGTACCGGCCGGAGCCGCGCTTCGGGTCGCCGGACTGGTCGGGACTCTCTTCGGGGCGGGTGACGGATGGTTACCACACGGACACCGAGGTGACTGCGGGAGGATACACGGGCCGTTACTGAGCATAAGACACATCGGGGGAGGAGTGATCTAGGTGTAGACTGCAGAAGACAGAACAAACAGGCTGGGGCTTAGGGGGTCATACCATTGCTAAATATATATTGACCAGTGGTTTTATTTGCTAAAATATATATATATATATATATATATATATATATATACATACACAGACCAATGGTATGACCCCCTAAGGTTGAGGGGTCATATATTTGGGATGTGTGTGTGTGTGTGTATATATATATATATATATCAGCGGATCATACCACTGGTATTTCTATGGGTGCTCAGCAGGTCATACCATTGGTGTATATAGGGGTGCTCAGCCAGTCATGCCACTGGTGTTTATTGGGGTAGATGACATCCTGAGTGCCTCTATATACACACCAGTGGAATGACCCAATAATTGCTCCTGTTCACACAAGTGGTGATTATTGGGTCATTCCACTGGTGTATATAGGGGGTGCTCAGCCGGTCATACCACTGGGGAGGTGTGTGTGTATGTGTGTACATACATATATATAAAAATTAGTTTCTCTATCACCTCCTAGTTGGACTTGTTCACTTCAGTATTTTGCACCAATAACATGTATAGTTGGGTGTGGTCTACATAAGATATCTATACTCTGATGCCTCACTCATCACTGCTTCATCCTGTGTGACCCTCTTAACCAATCCCTGGCCAGCCTGGTTAAATTGATTATTCAGCAAAAAAAAGCTTTTCACTAACTGAGCCTAGAGCTGGGCGGTATGACCAAAAATGTGTATCACGGTATCTTTGTAAATTATGGATCTTCCACCGTATTTAACGGTATTTACCCCCCTCCCGGTATATCAGCCCAGCACTGCCTTGTCCCCCACATCGGGGGACTAATCATCTGTGACCCGTGAGCACTGCTCCCCCCCCACCCCCCCAAATAATTATCACCCGCTGTACTATCCTGTGCCCGGGCTTCAGAGATATACAAAATAAACTTTAACTCACCTTCCTACATTACCGGCCTCACGGTCCCTCCACTGCTCTTGCTGCTTCCTGGGGATGGAAACGTCACAGAGCCGTCAGCCTATCACCGGCCAAAGCAATGTCCCTCCTCAGTCAGTGATAGGCTAAGCGCACTGTCATTTAAGGATCGCCTATCACTGACTGAGGTAGGCTGACGGCTCTGTGACGTTTCCATCCCCAGGAAGCAACAAGAGCAGTGGAGGGACTGTGAGGCCGGTAATGGGGCAACGTAGGAAGGTGAGTTAAAGTTTATTTTGTTTATTTCTGAAGCCTTGGCACAGGATAATACAGTACAGTGCAGCGGCTGATAATTATTTGGGGGGGTTGGGAGAGAAGCGCTCACGGGTCACATATGATTAGTCCCCCGATGTGGGGGACAGCGCAGTGCTGATAATTCATTGGGCCTAGGGAAGAGAAGCAGAACAGTGCCCACGGGTCACATATGATTAGTTGCTCGATGTGGGACTGTGCGCTGTGGCTGATCATTAATTTGAGGGGGGGGGGAGGGGCCCAACCGGTATTGCGGTATAGGAAAAATGCATGTCGTGCAGGAAAAAAAATTGGTATAAACCGGTATACCGCCCAGCACTAACTGAGCCTAGACTGTCTGATAAAGAGCCTCTATTTGCCTCATCTGCCTCATCTAGGTTTTTAAATCAGGACAGACGGGCATTCTTTACTGTAAGAGCAGTGAGACTGTGGAACGCTCTGCCAGAGGAAGTGATCATAATGAACTCACAAAGAGTTCAAAAGAGGCCTTGATGTATTTCTGAAGAGTAATAACATTGCAGGTTATGGATTCTAGGTTTATAAGGACAGAATGTTGACCCATAGATTATTCTAATTGGCATATATTGGACTCGGAGAAATTTTCCCTCTAGCATGGGGCAATTTTCATCAGCCTCAGTGTCCCCCCCCCCCTCTTCATCTAGATATTTGGCAGAATTTTCAACCTCATGTACTGTTGGGGTGCTTTCACACTGCGGAATCTCCGCGAGCGGAAATTCTGTCTGGCGGCCACCGCCAAAAATACTTCGGTGCTAGGGCCGTGGCGCACTGAGCCGTCAACATTGACTGCTATGCAGTGCTCGCGGAATTGGCGCAAAGAATGAACATGTTCATTCTTTGCGCGGAACAGTTTCAGCGGCGGAATTGTCCGCCGCTGAAATTCCGTAGTGTGAACGTACCCTTACTGAGTGGGGTGGATGGGTTAAGAACAGCCACCAGCGGCCACGGAAGGGGTGGTCCCATGACACCCCTGGGGACTTTTGCTGACACTGTCATGTCACCCAGTTTGGAAAGCACTGGCCTAGGTGCAAATTAGTGTCTAACGGTCCTTTTTAGATGTGCCAAAGCACAATATAAAAACATCCCCAATAAAAGCACTGATCTGGCATATTGGCACTTATTTAACAAGCCTTTTACACAGCACAATGATTTTGAGGCCTTTCAGCTACGTTTACGCAGCAAAGCGTGCAGATAACCAAAAATGCTTTATAATGGTGCACAGTCCAGCCCTTGCTTGGTTACTCCTTTAATCACTGATGAGATTTATCATTCTTTTTGAAATGCATTGCTTTTATATGACCATTTTTTTTTTTTTTAACTTACTTTTGCTTATATGCTATTTATCAAATAGATAGATAAATTGCACTTTAAAAAAAAAAACATTTTTTAAAGCAGAAAAGTTTTCCCTTATGTTAATAGCCGAAGTTCTTTAGCTATCCATTATTACCAGTAGCGTTGCTAGAGAGTGACGGGAGGGTGGGCATACCGCATCGGGTGACACCCTGACTGGCACTAAATAGCTGCACTCAAACTATCCCGCAACAACCCATCCACCCTCAGAAATGAAAAAATATTAAAAACATACTATGCTGCACCATGAATATCCGTACTTTGGAGGCTTTTTTGTTTAATTTTGAGCCCCCAATTTGTGACGTTGATGGATGGAGTCTTGCGTCGCTGCGCTGAGGCCGGAGTTAACGTCAGGAAGGAAGACAGCGCATCACCAACAGGCACATAAACAATAGTGAAGCCACAGAAAAAGGCTCAGTAAGTTACCCACGCCAAAATGTGCATGAAGCCGTATTACTACGGATGTTTCTTTTTTTTAAAGGGAAAAATCTTAGTGCCACATATGGGTTATTAATGTAGTCTGTAAAAATTCTTACACAATTATTTTGTGCCTTATTCTATTTTAACACAACATTCGTTTTACAGTTTAGTGGGTACGACAGCATGTACTTGTCCTAAAATTAACAAAGTATTATTAATATAATTTTTTCTATAATTAACATGAATGTAGTACCGTATATACTCGAGTATAGGCCGAGTTTTTCAGCACGATTTTTCGTGCTGAAAACACCCCCCTCGGCTTATACTCGAGTGAACTCCCCCACCCGCAGTGGTCTTCAACCTGCGGACCTCCAGAGGTTTCAAAACTACAACTCCCAGCAAGCCCGGGCAGCCATCGGCTGTCCGGGCTTGCTGGGAGTTGTAGCTTTGAAACCTCCGGAGGTCCGCAGGTTGAAGACCACTGCGGCCTTCAACATCATCCAGCCCCCTCTCACCCCCTTTAGTTCTGAGTACTCACCTCCGCTCGGCGCTGGTCCGGTCCTGCAGGGCTGTCCGGTGAGGAGGTGGTCCGGTGGGATACTGGTTCCGGGCTGCTATCTTCACCGGGGAGGCCTCTTCTAAGCGCTTCGGGCCCGGCCTCAGAATAGTCACGTTGCCGTGACAACGACGCAGAGGTGCGTTCATTGCCAACGTAATTCTGCGTCATTGTCAAGGCAACGGCTCTATTCCGGGCCGGAAGCGCGGAGAAGAGGCGCCCCCGGTGAAGATAGCAGCCCGGACCACCTCCCCACCGGACCACCTCCTCTCCGGACAGCCCTGCAGGACCGGACCAGCGCCGAGCGGAGGTGAGTACTCAGAACTAAAGGGGGTGAGAGGGGGGCTGGATGATGTTGAAGGCCGCAGTGGTCTTCAACCTGCGGACCTCCGGAGGCTTCAAAACTACAACTCCCAGCAAGCCCGGACAGCCGATGGCTGCCCGGGCTTGCTGGGAGTTGTAGTTTTGAAACCTCTGGAGGTCCGCAGGTTGAAGACCACTGAGGGCGAATGATGAGAAGAGGATGATGAAGGGGGGGGTGTGGGGATGATGAAGGGGGGGGGGGGTGTGGGATGATAAGGGGATGATGAAGGGGGGATGTGTGGGATGATAAGGGGATGATGAAGGGGGGATGTGCGGGATGATAAGGGGATGATGAAGGGGGGATGTGCGGGATGATAAGGGGATGATGAAGGGGGGATGTGTGGGATGATAAGGGGATGATGAAGGGGGGATGTGTGGGATGATAAGGGGATGATGAAGGGGGGATGTGTGGGATGATAAGGGGATGATGAAGGGGGGATGTGTGGGATGATGACAAGGGGATGATGATGAGGATGTTAATGACGGGTCTGGATGATGACAGGGGGGGATGAGGTATTTCCCACCCTAGGCTTATACTCGAGTCAATAACTTTTCCTGGGATTTTGGGTTGAAATTAGGGGTCTCGGCTTATACTCGGGTCGGCTTATACTCGAGTATATACGGTAGTTTTGTTTCATGATGCAGAACAAGAACAGGTGTTAGTGGGTGTTAATATCCTTTTCTACAGAAGTATGCACTTTCTGTAAGCCAGGTTGGACCTGGAATACATATGCGACTTTTAAATGGAGATGCTACTTTTTTTCTTCATAAATAGCAATTATCGCATTTGATAAATCCATGACCACTGCAAAGTAAAAAAATAATTACTACGTGAGCAAATTTCAGAAATGTGCTTTGGAATAAGCAAAAATCAAAAAGTCGCAGCATCTATAGAAAAGTCACACGTGCGCAAAAATCTACTACGGAGATTGATAAATCTTCTTCTGAGTATTTTAGGCAGGCCAGTTACTGTCCCTTATCGAAGGCCAATAAAACACCAAATTTTGCATGTGTGCTAATTTGTTTGTAAAATTGTTGCCATAATTCAGCATTTTGTTCAGTAAATCCCCCTCCATGTAAATGGTCCCTCTGGCTCTCCAGCAATGTATGAGTGGCCCATTCTACGGAAAATTAAGGCGGAATCCGCACAAAATATTTGTTAAAGGGTACTCTGGCCCTGAGACATCTTATCCCCTATCCAAAGGATAGGGGATAAGATGTCTCACTGCAGGGCTCCCGTCAAGCCCCCTCCCATAGACTTGCATAGCGGGGGTTGGGAGTGATGTCGTACGGGGCGGAGTCGTGATGTCACGATACTCTGGCCCCGTGGTCGCCACACAGCTGTTTGTGAGCTGGCACCGCGGCATGCAGCTCAAACAGGTGGGTGGCGAATACAAGATTGCGGGGGTCCCCAGCGGCGGGACCCCCGCCAGGAGACATCTTATCCCCTATCCTTTTGGATAGGGGATAAGATGTCTCAGGGCTGGAGTACCCCTTTAAACTCCGCTTTGAATCATTCTCTGATGTGTTTTGTTACTTAGTGCACACAGAATTTCCATTTAGAGCTTTTCAATGTGGATCCGAATTCCAGCAGAAGAATGTACATGTTCCTCCTTCCAGCGGGAGGAGGAACCAGTTGATATATAAAAAAAAAAGTTTTGGCCTGGAATACCCCTTTAGGACTCAGCCCATTTTGGACTTAAGGACTCAGACAATTAAATTTTTACGTTTTCATTTTTTCCTCCTCTCTTTCTAAAAATCATAACTCTTTTATATTTTCATCCACAGACTAGTATGAGGGCTTGTTTTTTGCGCGACCAGTTGTCCTTTGTAATGACATCACTCATTATATCATAAAATGTATGGCGCAACCAAAAACACTATTTTTGTGGGGAAATGAAAACGAAAAACGCAATTTTGCTAATTTTGGAAGGTTTTGTTTTCACGCCGTACAATTTATGGTAAAAATGACATGTGTTCTTTATTCTGAGGGTCAATACGATTAAAATGATACCCATTATTACATACTTTTATATTATTGTTGCGCTTAAAAAAAATCACAAATTTTTTAACCAAATTAGTACGTTTATAATCCCTTTATTTTGATGACCTCTAACTTTTTTATTTTTCCGTATAAGCGGCGGTATGGGGGCTCATTTTTTGCGCCATGATCTGTACTTTTTTTTGATACCACATTTGCATATAAAAAACTTTTAATACATTTCTTATAATTTTTTTTTAATAAAATGTATTAAAAAAGTAGGAATTTTGGACTTTATTTTATTTTTTTTCGTTCACGCCATTCACCGTACGGGATCATTAACATTTTAATAGTTCGGACATTTACGCACGCGGCGATACCAAATATGTCTATAAAAATTTGTTTTTACGCTTTTTGCGGGTAAAATAGGAAAAAACTGACGTTTTACTTTTTTATTGGGGGAGGGGATTTTTCACTTTTTTTTAATAGGGGACTATTCATAGCAATACCATGATTGCTAATACTGATCTGTTCTATCGGCGATCTTCTGCTCTGGTCTGCTCGATCACAGACCAGAGCAGGAGACGCCGGGAGCCGGACGGAGGAAGGAGAGGGGACCTCCGTGCGGCGTTCTGAATGATCGGATCCCCGCAGCAGCGCTGCGGGCGATCCGATCATTCATTCAAATCACGCACTGCCGCAGATGCCGGGATCTGTATTAATCCCGGCACCTGAGGGGTTAATGGCGGACGCCCGCGAGATCGCGGGCGTCGGCCATTGCCGGCGGGTCCCTGCCTGCGATCAGCAGCCGGGATCAGCCGCGCATGACACGGGCATCGCTCCGATGCCCGCGGTTATGCACATGACGTAAATGTATGCCCTGGTGCGTTAAGTACCACCTCACCAGGACGTACATTTACGTCCTGCGTCCTTAAGGGGTTAATACATGTGTTTCTCTAGAAGAATAGAAGGACTCTCCGCTTTTTTGTTGCGATTTTTCCTTATTTTTTATTTTTTTTTTCTAATTAAAAGCCATTTTTTTGACGGACCCTGCAGTTTTTATTTTTTTTTTTACATTTTTTTTTTTTTATTTTCACATACCTGGTTGTATGAGGGCTAATTTTTTGCGCCATAATCTTTTGTATTGGTAACATTTTGGTATTGATCTGACTTTTTTTAATCGCTTTTTAACTTTTTTTTTTTTTGGATATTCTAAAAATTGCAATTGTGTTCCATTGATAGATCCTGGCTGGACTAGGCTCTATCAATGACAGATCCACACACACCAGGGAAGCAGAGGTAAGTGATCTAGCCCACCAGGTAGCATTCACATGTCCCTTTAGGCAGCTGCGATCTAAAGGGTTAATAGCAAGCCGCGGCAATTGCCGCATGCTGGCTATTAGCGGTGGCCCCTGGCTACTGAAAACAGCCGAGGGCTGCAGAGTATGGAGCGGGCACGAGTCCGGAGCCCGTTCCATACAGACTACTGAGCGTCGCTGCGCTTGTCAGGTCCGGCCCTTCTTGCCCCAAGCCGGGCTATGGAGCCCAGAACTGCATGTCCCAGGTGTCGGGTGATGGGAGATCCACACCCTTGAGTTACAAAATCATCTATAGAAGTGGTGACTGCCTGCATGAGCAGAACCAGGAATGACAGCAGAGTTTCATCACGACATAATTCAGCTGGAAAAGTGCTGGGATGGTGAGGAATGCAGGAAGTGCTTCATGTGGCTCAGTGTATGTGGCCTTTGGTATGTGTTCCTAAATGAGTGTGTCATACAGGTCTTGTGAAGCTGTTGGATTAGATGATTCTTATAAAACAGCAGTCTGGGCACAGATTGGGACGTAGGTTGGCGTGTGGAGCGCTCATGGGATGTAGCCTTCAGGTTGTGGCTGTGCACAAAGCAGCAGAACCAAGATGTGATGTAACCTCAACTCTCCTGGTCAGCTGAGAGGAGTTTAGGCATCTTGTGTCCTATATCGTGCTGCCCGAACCACAGGCTGCATGAAACGGATACATACTACTACTTACCATCTGGTCTAGGATTTACTGTGAAAATCTTCAGCATTTTAGTGAAATTGTAGTTTAACCCCTTAATGCATGTGCCGTAAATGTACGATGCTGCTTGGCGCATCTGCGCCATACATCTACGGCGCGGTGTTCCAGGATCTCCACGTCACCGGACAGGGTGATCGGGCTGGCTGCTGTTATCGAACAGCAGCCATCCTGGCATATCGCCCAGGGGGTCCTGAGACCCGCGATCTGCATCGTTTAGGGGTCTCCAGTGACCCGGAAAATAAGGGGGATCAGGGGTGTCCAAGACACCCCCTGTCCCCCTGAATGGATTCAAGTTAGGTGCAGGGGTTCCACCCTTCCTATCCCTGCTATTGGCGGGTTAGAAGTAGGGATGTAAGAAAAAAATCGATTCGCGCGATTATCGCGATTTTTTTCACTTGGCGATACTGAATCGATTCAAAATATTTTTGAATCTATTCTTTTAGGGATGTGGAATTTGTATCTCCTGATGCCCGGAACAGCATGTTCCGGGCATCAGGAGATACAAGTTCCACATTTGTGGAGCCGGGCAGGCCGGATCTGATGCGACTGCGCTCTGGGTGTACGGAGCGGGCTCCGACTCGTGCCCGCTCCATACTCTGCGGCCAGCCGGGGGCCGCCGCTAATAGCCAGCATGCGGTGATCACCGCGGCTGGCTATTAAAGGAGTAGTCCGGCGCTCACTTTTCTCATTTTATCCCGTCCGGGCTGCAAAATAAAAGAAAACACACTTTCTCTTACCTGCCAACGAGACCTCGGAGCTCCGGTACAGGTGTTCCGTCCCCGGGCTGTATTCTTCTTACTTCCTGTTAGCCCGGCACGTCACATGGAGCTTCAGCCTATCACCAGCCTCAGCGATGTCCCGCCTCGGCTGGTGATAGGCTGAAGCTCCGTGTGACGTGCCGGGCTAACAGGAAGTAAGAAGAATACAGCCCAGGGACGGAACACCTGTACTGGACCTCCGAGGGCTCGTTGGCAGGTAAGAGAAAGTGTGTTTTCTTTTATTTTGCAGCCCAGACAGGATAAAATTAGAAAAGTGCGCGCTGGACTACTAGATTGCCGCTGTCAAAGCTGACAGCGGCGTCTAAAGGGATCTGTGAATGCTCCCTGGTGGGCTATGTATCGGGATATATCGCGATGTATCGTCACCTAGACGGTATCGGGATATATCGAATCGCCACACTGGTATAGCGATTCGAATCGTATCGCCAAATTCTTGGCGATTCACACCCCTAGTTAGAAGCGACCTACCAATAGCAGATCGGGGGTGGGGGGGTTAAAGTTCAGTTCCCCTCTTCTACCCACCAACGGTAATCCGGGCAGAACGGGGAACTGTCCAGCAGCGGCGGTGGAGATCCCTTACTGGCGCTCGGCGGCGGCGAGCGCAGATCTTCTCTCCCCCCTGGTGTGGCGATCCTACGGAAGCCGATGAGTTGCCTAGCAACATCTGGAGGGGTACAGTTTGGAGATAGAGATGAGCGAACTTACAGTAAGTTCGATTCGTCACGAACTTCTCGGCTCGGCGGTTGCTGACTTTTCCTGCATAAATTAGTTCAGCTTTCAAGTGCTCCCGTAGGCTGGAAAAGGTGGATACAGTCCTAGGAGACTTTCCTAGGACTATATCCACCTTTTCCAGAGCACCTGAAAGCTGAACTAAATTTATGCAGGAAAAGTCAGCAACCGCAGAGCTGAGAAGTTTGTGACGAATCGAATTTACTGTATGTTCGCTCATCTCTATTTGGAGACCACTATACAGTGGTCTCCCAACTGTAGCCCTCTAGATGTTGCAAAACTACAAATCCCAGCATACCCACATAGCAAACTGCTGTGGGCATACTGGGATTTGTAGTTTTGCAAAAGCTGGAGGGCTACAGTTTGGAGATCACTGTGTGGTGGTTTCTAAACCGTGGCCCTCTAAATCTTGCAAAACTACAACTCCCAGCATGCACGAACAGCAAACGGCTTTCTCACCATGCTGGGAGTTGTAGTTGCGTACCTCCAGCTGTTGTATAACTACATCTCTCAGCATGCCCTTTGGTGATCAGTACATGCTGGGAGATGTAGTTTTGCAACAGCTGGAGGCACACTGGTTGGAACATACTGAGTTAGGTAATAGAACCTAACTGAAGGTTTACAACCAGTGTGAATCCAGCTGTTGCTAAAGCACAAAGCCCAGCATGCACGGTTTTTGTCAGTACATGCTGGGAGTTGTAGTTTTGCAACAGCTGGAGGTTTGCGCCCTCCCCCCCATGTGAATGTACCGGGTACGTTCACACAGGCAGGTTTACAGTGAGTTTCCTGCTTGAAGATTGAGCTGCCGCAAGTTTTCCGTTTTGCACGCAAACCCTAGCGGGAAACTCGCCGTAAACCCGCCTGTGTGAGTGTACCCTAAAAAACTACACGACACTACACTAACACATAATAAAGGGTAAGACACTAAATATACACCCCCTTACACGGTCCGTCCGTTCCCCCCCCAATAAAAATGAAAAACGTATCGTACGGCAGTGTTTCCAAAACGGAGCCTCCAGCTGATGTAAACAACTCCTAGCATTTCCGGACAGCCACGGACTTTCCAGGCATGCTAGGAGTTTAACAGCTGGAGGCACCCTGTTAGGGTTATTCTATGCCCTATGCCAGTGATTCCCAATGTCCACCCCTATGTAATCCCTAATATTGTCCTCAAATGTGCATTGCGCTCTCTCACTTCAGAGCCCTGTCTTATTTCAAGGAAAAAGTTTAGGGCCACATGGGGTATTTCCGTACTCAGGAGCAATTGCGTCACAAATTTTGGGGAACTCTCCTTTTACCCCTTATGAAAAGGAAATGTTGGGGTCTAAACCAGCCTGTTAGTGTAAAAAAAAAAAAAAAAATTACACGAACATGCTGGTGTTGCCCCATACCTTTTTATTTTCACAAGAGGTAAAAGGGGGGGGGGGGAAGACCCCCAAAATTTGTAACGCAATTTCTTCTGAGTGAGAACATACCCCATATGTGGATGTTAAGTGCTCTGTGGGTGAAACTACACTGCTCAGAAGAGGAGCGCCATTGGGCTTTTAGAGAGAAAATTTGTCCAGAATTGAAGGGTACGTATGTTTACAAATCCCCCATAGTGCCAGAACAATGGACCCCCCCCCCCTCACGTAATGTAATAAGGGGTGCAGTGAGCATTTATGCCCCACAGGTGTCTGACAGATTTTTGGAACTGTGGTCCATTACAATGAAAAATTTTCTTTTGAACAGCCCACTGTTCCAAGGATCTGTCAAACTGCACCCCATATTAAATTCTGTGAGGGGTGTAGTTTCTAAAATGGGGTCACATGTGGGGGAGTCAACTGTTCTGGCACCACGGGGGGCTTTGTAAACACACATGACCCCCGACTTCTATTCCAACCAAATTCTCTCTCCAAAAGCCCAATGGGGCTCCTTCTCTTCTGAGCATTGTTGTGCAGCAGCAGAGCACTTGATGTCCACACATGAGGTATTTCCATACTCAGAATAAATGGGGATACAAATTTTGGGGGGCATTTTCTCCTATTACCCATTGTAAAAAAGTTGCATATGGGGGAAAAAAACACCATTTTAGTGAATTTTTTTTTTTCATTTACACATCCGACTTTAACGAAAAGTCGTCACCTGTGGGATTTTAAGGCTCACTGTACCCCTTGTTGCGTTCCTTGAAGGGTGTAGTTTCCAAAATAGTATGCCATGTGTTTCTTTTTCTTTCTGTTCTGGCATCATAGGGGCTTCCTAAATGGGACATGGGCCCCCCCCCCCCCCAAAAGCCATTTCAGAAAAACTCTCTCCAAAATCCCATTGTGGCTCCTTCCCTTCTGGGCCCTCTAGTGCACCCACAGAGCACTTGAGATACACATATGAGGTATTTCCTTACTCAAGAGAAATTGGGTTACAAATTTTAGGAAGATTTCTCTCCTTTTAAAACTTGTAAAAATTCAAAAACTGGGTCTACAAGAACATGCGAGTGTAAAAAATGAAGATTTCAAATTTTTTCCTTCACTTTGCTGCTATTCCTGTGAAACACCTAAAGGGTTAACACACTTAAATTTCATTTTGAATACTTTGAGAGGTGCAGTTTTTATAATGGGGTCATTTATGGGGTATTTCTAATATGAAGGGCCCTCAAATCCACTTCGAACCTGAACTGGTCCCTGAAAAATTCAGATTTTGAAAAAAATGTGTGACAATTTTTTAAATTGTTGCTGAACTTTGAAGCCCTTTGATGTCTTCCAAAAGTAAAAACTTGTCAACTTTATGATGAAAATATAAAGTAGACAAATTGTATATGTGAATAAATCTATAATTTATTTGGGATATCCATTTTCCTTATAAGCAGAGAGTCTCAAATAAAAATAAAAAATGCTAAATTTTGGAATTTTTCATAAAATTTTGGAATTTTTCATCAAGATATGATGCAAGTATCAACCAAAACTTACATCTAACATGAATTAGAATGTCACAAAAAACTCTCAGAATCGGAATTAAGCATTAATAACTAGGATGCTTTTACTTTTAACCCCTTAAGGACCAGGCCATTTCACACCTTAAGGACCAGAGCATTTTTTGCAAATCTGTCCACTGTCACTTTAAACATGAATAACTCTGGAATGCTTTTAGTTATCATTCTGATTCCGAGATTGTTTTTTCGTGACACATTCTACTTTAACTTAGTGGTAACATTTTATGGTAACTTGCATCCTTTCTCGGTGAAAAATCCCCAAATTTGATGAAAAAAATTAAAAATTTAGCATTTTTCTAACTTTGAAGCTCTCTGCTTGTAAGGAAAATGGATATTCAAAATATATATTTTTTTTGGGTTCACATATACAATATGTCTACTTTATGTTTGCATCATAAAAAGTATGAGTTTTTACTTTTGGAAGACACCAGAGGGCTTCAAAGTTCAGCAGCAATTTTGACATTTTTCACAAAATTTTCAAATTCACTATTTTTCAGGGACCAGTTCAGTTTTGAAGTGGATTTGAAGGGTCTTCATATCAGAAATACCCCATTATAAAAACTACACCCCCCAAAGTATTCAAAACGAAATTCAGTAAGTGTATTAACCCTTTAGGTGTTTCACAGGAATAGCAGCAAAGTGAAGGACAAAAATCAAAATCTTAATTTTTTAAACTTGCATGTTCTTGTAGACCCAATTTTTGAATTTTTGCAAGGGGTAAAAAGCAGAATTTTTACTTGTATTTGAAACCAAATTTCTCTCGAGTAAGGACATACCTCATATGTCTGTTAATTGTTCAGCGAGCGCAGTAGAGGGCTCAGAAGGGAAGGAGCGACAAATAGTTTTTGGGGGGCATGTCACCTTTAGGAAGCCCCTATGGTGCCAGGACAGCAAAAAAAAAAAAAAACACATGGCATACCATTTTGGAAACTAGACCCCTCGGGGAATGTAACAAGGGGTAAAGTGAACCTTAATACCCTACAGGTGATTCACGACTTTTGCATATGTAAAAAAAAATATATATTTTTTTTTTTACCTAAAATGCTATGTTTCCCAAATTTTCAACATTTTTAAAAAGGGTAGTAGCAGAAAATACCCCCAAAAATTTGTATCACAATTTCTCCCGAGTACGGCGATACCCCATATGTGACCCTAATCTATTTCCTTGAAATACGACAGGGCGCCAAAGTGAGAGCGCCATGCGCATTTGAGGCCTAAATTAGGGACTTGCATAGGGGTATTCTACGCCAGTTATTCCCAAACAGGGTGCCTCCAGCTGTTGTAAAACTCCCAGCATGCCTAGACAGTCAGTGGCTATCTGGCAATACTGGGAGTAGTTGTTTTGCAACAGCTGGAGGTGTACCAGACGTTTTTCATTTTTATTGGGGAGGGGGGCTGTGTAGGGGTATGTGTAGTGTTTTTTACATTTTATTTTGTGGTAGTGTAGTGTTTTTAGGGTACAGTCGCACGGGCGGGAGTTCACAGTAGTTTCTCGCTTGCAGTTTGAGCTGCGGCAGAAAATTTGCCGCAGCTCAAACTTGCAGCCGGATACTTACTGTAAACATCCAGCTGTTGCAAAACTACAACTCCCAGCATGTACGGTCTATCAGTGCATGCTGGGAGTTGTAGTTTTGAAACAGCTGGAGGCACACTGGTTGTGAAACACCGAGTTTGGTAACAAACTCAGTGTTTTGCAACCAGTGTACCTTCAGCTGTTGCAAAAGCTACAACCCCCAGCATGTACGGACAGCGGAAGGGCATGCTGGGTCTTGTAGTTATGCAACAGCTGGAGGCATAATTCCTTGGCTGGAGATGCTGGGGATTGTAGTTATGCAACAGCTGGAGACACACTGGTTTGCTACTTAACTCAGTGTGCCTCCAGCTGTTGCAAAACTACAACTCTCAGCAGTCACCGACAGCCAACGGGCATGCTGGGAGTTGTAGTTATGCAACCAGCAGATGCACCACTACAACTCCCAGCATGCACTTCAGCTGATTGTGCAATCTGGGAGTTGGTTATACAACAGCTGAAGGTACACTTTTCCCTAGAAAAAAATGTGCCTCCAGCTGTTGCAAAACTACAAGTCCCAGCATGCCCATAAGGGAATGCTGGGAGTTGTGGTGGTCTGCCTCCTGCTGTTGCATAACTACAGCTCCCAGAATGCCCTTTTTGCATGCTGGGAGCTGTTGCTAAGCAACAGCAGGAGTCTGTCACTCACCACCTGCTGCTACTCCGCTGCAGGTTAGTCCCTCGCCGCCGCCGCTGCTGCTCTTGGGGCCCCGATCCCAACATTGACGCCGGGGATCGGGGTCCCCGGGTGCACATACCGCACCCGCTCACGTCCTCCGGAAAAGGTGCCCTTTTCCAGCCGGGAAACCGGCCGACTAATCAGGGCGATCGTGAGGTGGCACCAGTGCCACCTCACCCCTGCTGGCTATGGCTGTTCGGGGCCGTCTCTGAATGCCCCAATCAGCCAGTAATTCCGGGTCACTGGAGACCCGATTGACCTGGAATCGCCGCAGATCGCTGGACTGAAATGTCCAGCGATCTGCGGCCATCGCCGACATGGGGGGACATAATGACCCCCCTGGGCGATATGCCGCGATGCCTGCTGAACGATTTCAGCAGGCATCGGGCACCGGCTAGCGGCGGGGTGCCGGGAATGGACAGGACGTACTCCTACATCCTCGGTCCTTAAGGACTCGGAAATGGGGGCGTAGGAGTACGTCCATTGCCCTTAAGGGGTTAAAGTGACAGTGGTCAGATTTACAAAAAAAAGGCTGCGTCCTTAAGTTGAAAATGAGCTGCATCCTTAAGGGGTTAAAACAAGTTGGAAACTGGATAAAAAGTCATCTTCATGGTCAAAGTTGGCCCCTTCCTGCCAATTGGCCTTTTATTGATCTTTCCCTATCTGTATAACGAGAGATCGATCAGGTTATTGAGGAATACTAAGCTTGTTGATATGAGGGGGGGGGAGATTTATCAAAACCTGTATAGAGGAAGACTGGTGAAGTTGCCCATAGCAACCAATCAGAATACTAGTTAAAAAAATATATATTTTTTTTTATTCCTCCAGAAAATAAAAAAAGCAATCTGGTTGTGAATAAATTCTTTCGCTCAATAAAAATTTTAATCTCCCCTTTTGCTTATTTTACCCTGTGTGTTTTAAAAAAGATAAATAAATGTCCAAGCTATCAAAATATAATCTTTATGATCTCGTACAATGAATGGCAAAAACATAATAAAAGGTTAAATATATGCAAAAATGTTGCCAATAAAAACTACATGTCACAGTACAAAAAAATGAGCACTTATGCAGCCCTCTATACGGAAAAATGAGAATGTTATAGGGATCAGAATGCTGCAGTTTTTAACTTGTTAACGACCAAGGACATGTGTCGTTAACGGTGTATGGTGACGGCTCCCAGCTGATTCTTGTAGCTGAGGGCCACCGTTAATAGCAGACATGCGGTGATCAATCCGAATTTAACCTTAAGGACCAGGCCAATAAAATTTTTGCTTTTCGTTTTTTTTTTTTCCTACTCTCCTTCTAAAATCCATAACTTTTTTTATTTTTTATTTTTTTCTCCATCCACAGACCCATATAAGGGCTTGTTTTTTTACGTGACCAATTGTACTTTGTAATGAAACCTCTCCCAAATTTTTTTTTAGGGAGGAAATTAAAATGAAGACCACAATTTTGCACATTATGGAGGGTTTCATTTTCACAATGTACACTTAACGGTAAAAATTACGTGTTCTTTATTCTGTGGGCCAATACGATTAAAATGATACCCATGGCTAGAAACTTTTTTATTTTTTGTACCGCTTAAAAAAAAAAATCAGTAATCTAATATCGCCCTTATTTGACCACCTATAACTTATTCATTTTTCTGTATATATAGGGCAGTATTTTTTTCTACGTTTACACCGTTCACAATACGGGATCATTAACATTCTATTTTGATTGGACATTTACGCGCATTCGGCGATACCAAATATGTCTATAACATTTTTTTTTACACTTTTTGGGGGTAAAATGGGAAAAACTCATAATTTTCATTTTTTATTGGGGGAGCGGATTCTTCACTATCTTTTATTTTTACATTTTTCAACTTTTTTTTTAATTTTTTACTCCCCATAGGGGACTATCTATCATTTGATTGCTAATATTGTTCAGTGCTATGCATAGAGCATAGCACTGATCAGTATTATCGGTGATCTTCTGCTCTGGTTTGCTCGATCTCAGACCAGAGCAGGAGATGTCGGGAGACGGACGGAGGCAGGTTAGGAGACCTCTGTCCGCCATTACAGATGATCAGATCACCGCGGCAGCACTGCGGGCGATCCGATCATCTATTTTAACATGCTCACTGCTGCAGATGCCGTGATCTGTACTGATCACGGCATCTGAGGGGTTAATGGTGGATATCCACGCGGTTGCGAATGTCGGCCATTACGGCAGCACCCACGAGAATAATGGATGAGTATAGACGTCTATTTGCGGGAACGGCCGCCAAACTGGACGTCTATATTCGTCCATGGTTGTTCTCAGGTATCAGGTTAAGAGAAGTTAGCTCTGTTTTTCTATTCCTGGATAACTCCTCGTTTTTTTTTTTTGGTTTTCTTTTGCACTTTCGTTTTTTCCTCCTTACCTTTTAAAAATCATAACCCTTTCAATATTGCACCTAAAATTCCATATGATGGTTTATTTTTTGCACCACCAATTCTACTTTGCAATGAGTCATTTTACTAAAAAAAAAAAAGGGAAAATTCATTGTGCGACAAAATTGAAGACAAGTGCATTTTTCAGTAAAGAGAACACCTTTTCTTCTTCTTTCAGGTCCATACGATTAAAATGATACCCTGCTTATATAGGTTTGATTGTCGGACTTCTGGAAAAAATCTGAACTACATGTATGAAAATGAATACGTTTAAAATTGTCATCTTTTGACCCCTATAACTTTATTTTTCCACTTACGGGGCGGTACGAGGGCTTATTTTTTGTGCTGGGATCTGAAGTTATTAGCGTTTTTAGACTGTGCGCACAAGTATGCCCTGTGTCCTTAAGGGGGGGTTTAAATGTTTTTATTTTATTTTTTGTCGATTGGGATGTTTTAGAGGTGATGTTTCAATGAGGAAAACTGCATTTTTCCCCAAAAAAATTCTGGCAGCATTTAAAGGGGTCATCTGGCCTTTAGAAATTGATGGCCTCTTCCTGGCAGACCCACCGATAAGCTTATTGAAGAGGCCACTTGACGGTTCAATTGTCATGTGAAAGGATTTTTTCCAGTCACTTAAAATGTACTTAAAAGGTATTACTGCATTTGAAACTGCATCACCTGTGCTATTAAAATGTGTATTCAGGTTAGGTAAAGTGATGCTGCTGTCGAGTTCCTTTAATGGCCTATTCACACATACAGTGTCCTGCGCATATTTGATGGGCAGGATTTGAAGCTGTAGATTTGAGTCAGTTTTTAATCGATTCTGCAGCTTTAAATCAGGATCCTGCACATATTTAAATCTGCTGATTTCGATGTAAACTAAATGATTGAACATAGAAGCAGAACTGCATTGTGTGAGTACACCCTAATAAGTACAGTAAAGCTTCAGCTGACTGATCAGTGGTGATGAGCTACCCCATTAACCAGATGCCACAGGTCAGTTGATGCACCATTATTGAGGCTGTATGGCAGCACACAGTGTGGCTTTGGGTAACAGTTTGTAAGGTTGAAAAACAGACTAGAATCGATAGTTCAACCTAAAACCCTACTATGTCAAGCCATAGGAAGGCAAAAAAAACTGAGGCTGATGCCAATTGCCCCATGACAGCGGAAAAATCCTTCCCACCTCCAATATGGCGATCAGAATAAATCTCTGGATCATTGGTCTATCCACATAAACCTAGTATCCATCCAGAAAAACATCCATGCCCTCCTTGAACTTGTTTAAGGGTTGCTGCCATACCATGGTTTTCCAGAAATTGTATGTTTTTTTTTTTTTTTTTTTTTTTTTTTCTCTCTAGAACAAGCTTTATAAAGCTGGACACATGGGGAGGATACAGAGAAAAATTTGTGCTTAAACGTCTTTTTCTCCCGCTATCTTCTGGTGGAATAACGGCTGCAATAACGTGCGTCAGAGAATCCCATTCAAGTGAATGGGATCCTCTGTTCCAGTTATGCTTCCCGTTGGGCTCCATCACACTAATGATCATTAAAGGAAACAAAAGTTTTTAAAGGGGTACTCCAATGGAATTTAAAAAATTTTTTTATGAACTGGTGCCAGAAAAAAAAAAAAAATCTTTATCCTTCCAGTACTTTTTAGCAGCTGTATGCTACAGAGGAAATTCATTTTTTTTTTCTTTCTTTTTTTTGTCCTTTCAACAGTGCTCTCCTGACACCTGATGCCCGTATCAGGAACTGTCAGAGCAGGAGAAAATCCCCATAGCAAACCTATGCTGCTCTGGACAGTTGCTGACACAAAAAGAAATTCAAAAAGCAAAGAATTTCCTCTTTAGCATACAACGGCTAATAAGTACTGGAAGAATAAAGATTTTTTAAGTCATTTACAAGTCATTTACAAATCTTTCACTTTCTGGCACCAGTTCATTTAAAAAAAAAAAAAAAAAAAAAGTTTTCTACCAGAGTACCCTTTGGGGGGGGGGGGGGGGGGGAGGAAGAGCCTAAACGGATGTTTGTGGCAGTGCAAAAGTAGCCTTAAATTGACAGGCTATAAAATAACAAAGTATTGGAGCATGACCACATTATCGGTCTGCTTTACTACACACACACATTCAGAATTCAAGTGGCCCCTAAAAAAATTAATTTTGAACTTTCGTAGAAAATTAGAAAAAATGCTAATGTTATAAGTCTTTGAATGTCGTAAAAAGTAAAAGAGTGTTTAACAAATGCCAGCATAAAATAGACATGTTGTAGATGTGAATTAATAACTAAATTTATTTGGCATGACTATTTTTCTTACAATTAGAGAGTTTCAAACATTGAGAAATGAGAATGTTTCCAATTTTTCACAATATTTACAATTAATATAAAGTACAATATGTTTTGAAAAACAATCTCTTAACCACATAGGGACCCAGGGCGTACCTGTACGCCCGTGGGAATTTCAGTCCCCGACGGACCCCCCCCCCATGTCGATGATCGACGCAAATTGCAAGTGAATTTACACTATCGATTTGCGCCGATTCCGGGTCATGCGGGTATATGGTGACCCGGAATAGAAGGGGATCACGGTTGTCCATGACACCCACAATCCCCCTAAAGGGATAGGAGTGAGGTGGCAGGGGTGTTTACTAGGGATCGACCGATATCGGTTTTTTAGGGCCGATAATCGGTGCAGGTTAGGACCGATAGCCGATAACTTATACCGATATTTCGGTATAAGTTATCGGCTATTTAACCCCCTGCGACACCGCTGCAGATCATTGATTTAAAGCGGGCGCTTTAAATCAATGATCTGCAGTGGCTTTTGCGGGGCCATAGGCCACCGCCACCACCACCACCCGCTTCTCTCCCCTACCTGCCAGGGTGCTCCGGGCCATCCATCCATCGTTCCTGTAGTGTCCGGGGGCGTTCCGGGTGGAGGGTGGTCCGGTCCGGGCTGTCCTTCTTCTCCGGCGGGCCTCTTCTCCACTCCGGGCAGGCTCCGGCCTAGTATGCTGCATAGACGTCGCTGCGCAGTGACTCCCGTGCGCAGCGACGCACCTGACGTCACGGCGTAGCGGCGTCTATGCAGCGTACTAGGCCGGAGCCTGCCCGGTGTGGAGAAGAGGCCCGCCAGAGAAGGACAGCCCGGACCGGACCACCCTCCACCCGGAACGCCCCCGGACACTACATGAAGGAAGGATGGCCTGGACCACCCCCATTACGGGTAAGTTTAATTTTTTTTATTCACTCGGAGGGTCGGGGAGGGGCCCGACCGGTATAGCGGTATGGGAAAAAATCCATACCGGTATACCGCCTAGCATCACGGTGGGGGGTGCGACGCGGTGCGGTGGGTTGGAGGTGCGGCGGGTCGAGGGGGTGGCAGTCGCGGTGCGGTGGGGGCGGGGCATTATCGGCTTATCGGCAAGATAATTGCCGATACCGATAATGCCCAAAATCGTGATTATCGGCCGATAATACCGGCTGATAATCGGTCGATCCCTAGTGTTTACTTTCGGTTTCCCCGTTCTGCCCACCCACAATAGGCGGGGCAGGATGGGGAAACGAAGGGGACAGAGGGGCGAAGTCCACTCACCCATCGGCGACGGCAGCGGGCGACGATCGGCGACGGCAGCGGGCGACGATCGGCAGAAGGACGGAGACTCAGCTCCCTGGATCCTACAGAAGACGGTGAGTTGCTTAGCAACATCTGGAGGGCTACAGTCTGAGACCACTATAGTGGTCTCTAAACTGTAGCCCTCCAGATGTTGCAAAACTCCCAGCATGCCCAGAGAGCTGTTTAGGCATGCTGGGATTTGTAGTTTTGCAACAGCTGGAAAGCTACAGTTGGAGACCACTACACAGTGATCTCTATACTGTAGACCTCCAGATCTTGCAAAACTACAACTCCCACCATGCCCACATAGCAGTTTGCTGTCTGGGCATGCTGGGATTTGTAGTTTTGCAACATCTGGAGGTCCACAGTTTGGAGATCACTGTGCAGTGGTCTCTAAACTATAGCTCTCCAGATGTTGCAAAACTGCAAATCCCAGCATGCCCAAACAGCTGTCTCTGCATGCTGGGAGTTGTAGTTGTGTACCTCCAGCTGTTGCATAACTACATCTCCCAGCATGCCCTTCGGCGATCAGTACATGATGGGAGTTGAACTTATGCAACAGCTGGAGGCACACTTGTTGGAAAATACTGAGTTAGGTAACTGAACTTTTCCAACCAGTGTGCCTCCAGCTGTTGCAAAAGTACAACTCCCAGCATGCATGGTCTGTCAGTACATACTGGGAGATATAGTTTTGAAACAGCTGGAGGTTTGCCCCCCCAGGTGAACGTACAGGGTACATTCACACAGGCAGGTTGACAGTTAGTTTTCTGCTTCAAATTTGGGCTGCACGTCTCAGCACGAACTCCTAGCGGTAAACTCGCCTTAAACGACCGCCAGTGCGAATGTACCCTAAAAACACTACACTAACTCATAATAAAGGGTAAAACGCTACATATACACCCCCTTACACTGTGCCCCCCCCCCAATGAAAATGAAAAATGTATTGTACTGCAGGGTTTCCAAAACGGAGCTTCCAGCTGTTGCAATACAACAACTCCCAGCATTTCCGGACAGCCACAGCTGTAGGCACCCTGTTTGGGAATCACTGGCGTAGAATACCCCTATGCAATCCCTATGAAGTCCTCAAATGCGCATGGCGCTCTGTCACTTCGGAGCCCTGTCGTATTTCAAGGAAACAGTTTAGGGTCACATATGGGGTATTTCCATACTCAGAAGAAATGGGGTTACAAATGTTAATGGTCATTTTCTCCTATTACCCTTTACACCATTTACACTATTATCCTATTGCACCATTTCAGCTAAATTTGCTTTCCAAAAGCTAAATGTGACTCCTCTTCTGAGCATTATAGTTCGCTCGCAGAGCATTATACGTCCTAACAGGGGGTATTTATATACTCAGAAGAGATGGGGTTACAAATTTTGGGGGGCATTTCCTCCCATTACCCTTTGTAAAAATGATAAATTTGGGGGGGAAACTGCACTTTAGTGAGAATTTTTTTTTCATTTACACATCCGACTTTGACGAAAAGTCGTCAAACACCTGTGGGGTGTTAAGGCTCACTGGATCCCTTGTTACGTGCCTTGAGGGGTGTAGTTTCCAAAATGGTATGCCATGTGGGGGTTTTCTGCTGTTCTGGCACCATAGGGGCTTCCAAAATGTGACATGCCCCCCAAAAACCATTTCAGCAAAATTCACTCTCCAAAATCCCATTGTCTCTCCTTCCCTTCTGAGCCGTCTACTGTGCCCGCCGAACACTTAACATACACATGAAGTATTTCCTTACTCGAGAGAAATTGGGGAAACATTTTTGGGGGAATTTTCATCTATTACCCCTTGTAAAATTCAAAAAGTGGGGCTACAAGAACATGCGAGTGTAAAAAAGAAAATTAAGATTTAGAATTTTCTCCTTCACTTTGCTGCTATTCCTGTGAAACGCCTAAAGGGTTAACAAACTTTCTGAATGTCATTTTGAATACTTTGAGGGGTGCAGTTTTTATAATTGGGTCATTTGTGGGGTATTTATAATATGAAGGCCCTGAAAAATCCCTGGTCCCTGAAAAATTCTGATTTTGAAAATTTTGTGAAAAATTGGAAAATTGCTGCTGAACTTTGAAGCCCTCTGATGTCTTCCAAAAGTAAAAACACATCAATTTTATGATGAAAATATAAAGTAGACATATTGTATATGTGATTCAAAATATCATTTATTTGCTTGTAAGGAAAACAGACATTCCAGAGAGCTTCAAAGTTAGAAAAATGCTAAATTTTAATTTTTTTTCATCAAATTTTGACCAAATGAAATTTTTTCACCAAGAAATTATGCAAGTATCGGCAAAAATTTACCACTAACCTAAAGTAGAATGTCACGAAAAAACAATTTCGGAATTAGAATGAAAGGTAAAAGCATCTGAGTTATTAATGCTTAACCCCTTAAGCACCAGTGCATTTTACACCTTAAGGACCAGAGCGTTTTTTGCAAATCTGACCACTGTCATTTTAAACATTAACTCTGGAATGCTTTTAGTGATCATTCTGATTCCGAGATTGTTTTTTCGTGACACATTCTACTTTATCTTGGTGGTAAAATTTTATGGTAACTTGCATCCTTTCTTGGTGAAAAATACCCAAATTTGATGAAAAAAATTGAAAATTTTGCATTTTTCTAACTTTAAAGCTCTCTGCTTGTAAGGAAAATGGATATTTAAAATATATATTTTTTGGGTTCACATATACAATATGTCCACTTTATGTTTGCATCATAAAATGTATGAGTTTTTACTTTTGGAAGACACCAGAGGGCTTCAAAGTTCAGCAGCAATTTTGAAATTTTTCACAAAATTTTCAAACTCACTATTTTTCAGGGACCAGTTCAGTTTTGAAGTGGATTTGAAGGGTCTTCATATTAGAAATACCCCATAAATGACCCCATTATAAAAACTACACCCCCCCCCCCCCCCCCCAAAGTATTCAAAATGACATTCAGTAAGTGTATTAACCCTTTAGGTGTTTCACAGGAATAGCAGCAAAGTGAAGGAGGAAATTCAAAATCTTCATTTTTTACACTCGCATGTTCTTGTAGACCCAATTTTTGAATTTTTGCAAGGGGTAAAAAGGAGAAAATGTTTACTTGTACTTGAAACCCAATTTCTCTTGAGTAAGGACATACCTCATATGTCTATGTAAAGTGTTCGGCGGGCGCCGTAGAGGGCTCAGAAGGGAAGGAGTGACAAATGGTTTTTGGGGGGCATGTCACCTTTAGGAAGCCCCTATGGTGCAAGGACAGCAAAAAAAAAAAAAAAAAAACACATGGCATACCGTTTTGGAAACTAGACCCATCGGGGAACGTAACAAGGGGTAAAGTGAACCTTAATACCCCACAGGTGATTCACGACTTTTGCATATGTAAAAAAAATAAAAAATATATTTTTTACCTAAAATGCTTGGTTTCCCAAAATTTTTACATTTTTAAAAAGGGTAATAGCAGAATATACCCTCCCCCCCCCCCCCAAAAAAAAAATTTGAAGCCCAATTTCTCCCAATTTCTCATACGTCATGTGTCCTTAACCCCTTAAGGACCCAGCCCAAATATACCTTAAGGACCCGGCCATTTTTTTAACATCTGACCACTGTCACTTCAGGCATTAATAACTCTGGGATGCTTTTACCTTTCATTCTGATTCCCAGATTGTTTTTTCGTGACATATTCTACTTTATGTTAGCAGTAAAATGTTGTCGATACTTGTATCATTTCTTGGTGAAAAATTCCAAAATTTGATGAAAAATTTTAAAATTTTGCATTTTTTTAACTTTGAAGCTCTCTGCTTAGAAGGAAAATCTATATTCCAAATAAATTATATATTGATTCACATATACAATATGTCTACTTTGTTTGCATCATAAAGTTGACAAGTTTTTACTTTTGAAAGACATCAGAGGGCTTCAAAGTTCAGCAGCAATTTTCCAATTTTTCAAAAAATTTTCAAAATTTGATTTTTTTCAGGGACCAGTTCTGTTTAGAAGTGGATTTGAGGGGCCTTCTTATTAGAAATACCCCATAAATGACACCATTATAAAAACTGCACCCCTCAAAGTATTCAAAATGACATTCAAAAGGTTTGTTAACCCTTTTGGTGTTTCACAGGAATAGCCGCAAGTTGAAGGAGAAAATTCAAAATCTTCATTTTTTACACTCTCGTGTTCTTGTAAACCCAGTTTTTGCATTTTTACAAGGGGTAAAAAGAGAGAAATATTCTTAAAATGTTTAACCCAATTTCTCTCGAGTAAGGAAATACCTCATATGTGTATGTCAAGTGTTCGGCGGGCGCAGTAGAGGGCTCAGAAGGGAAGGAGCGACAGTGGCATTTTGGAGAGTGAGTTTTTCTGAAATGGTTTTTGGGGGGCATGTCACATTTAGGAAGCCCCTATGGCACCAGAACAGCAAAAAAAAACACATGGCATACCATTTTGGAAACTAGACCCCTTGAGGAACGTAACGAGGAATAAAGTGAGCCTTAATACCCCACAGGGGTTTCACGACTTTTGCATATGTAAAAAAAATATATATTTTTTTCACTAAAATGTTTCCCCCCAAATTTCACATTTTTGCAAGGGTTAATAGCAGAAAATACCCCCCCAAATTTGTAACCCCATCTCTTGTGAGTATGGAGGTACCCCATAAGTTGACCTGAAGTGCACTTCGGGCGAACTA
>NC_079197.1:90663038-90685538 GCF_029499605.1 Hyla sarda
AGGAGGGCTCTGTACACTGAGGACAAGCAGGGCTCTGTACACTGAGGACAAGCAGAGATCTGTACAATGAGGACAAGGAGGGCTCTGTACACTGAGGACAATCAGGGCTCTGTGCACGAAAGACAAGCCGTGTTCTGTGCTCTGAGGACAAGCAGGGCTCTGTACACTGAGGACAAGCAGGGCTCTGTACACTGAGGACAAGCTGGGCTCTGTACATTGAGGACAAGCAGAGGTTCTGTGCAGTGAGGACAAGCAGGGCTCTGCGCACTGAGAAAAAGCAGGGCTCTGTACACTGAGGACAAGCAGGGCTCTGTACACTGAGGACAAGCAGAGATCTGTACAATGAGGACAAGGAGGGCTCTGTACACTGAGGACAAGCAGTGCTCTGTGCACTGAGGACAAGCAGGGCTCTGTGCACTGAGGACAAGCAGGGCTCTGTGCACTGAGGACAAGCAGGGCTCTGTACACTGTGGACAAGCAGGGTTCTGTACACTGTGGACAAGCAGGGCTCTGTACACTGTGGACAAGCAGGGCTCTGTACACTGAGGACAAGCAGAGCTCTGTGCAGTGAGGCTCTGTGACATACCTCCGGCTCACACAGCAGGATGATTGACAATTCGGGAGTCTGCATAGAGCCCTGCTTGTCCTACCATCAATTCCTGTTTTTGGTCTCCTCAAAGAGACACACAGGCAAAAGCTGCAGGTACAGCTTTTTTAACACAGAAATATACACAATATACACATACAATGTATAGTACAAATATACATACAGTATAATGATATTATCTGCATTACATGTTTTGCACATGCTTTTAGTTTCTTCTGCTCATGGGGGAAAACCATTTTAGATTATATGGTCACCACCTGGATCCATTTTACATATAGAAATGTAAAATGTGTCGGCAAGTAAGAACCATTGGGTCCGTCTAGTCTGCCCAAAATATTAAAATCAGGTAGCAATTCTGTTCCCAGTATATTCTGCAAAATAATAATAATAATAATAATAATAATAATAACAAAAATAATAAATTGAAAATAGCATAGTTTTTTTTTCTATCTTCTAAAAGGAAATAGCATAAAACACAAATGTATCCAGATACAAACAGATAGACAAATGTCATGAAAATGAAAGAATAGGACTCAAGTTGCCATTTTTTTCATTAAGTTTGTTGATCCTATCTATTCTTCAAAATCACAGGACAAAAACCAATTGAGAGACATTATTGTAATATCTGAGATTTCCTCCCTGTGTTGACCATGTAACCATGACAAATATTCGAAAAGAAGTGATGGCTTTGAGGCTAATCAGAATTCAGTGGAAGTGAAGGGACTGTCATGTTGAGTGACGTGTTGACAATAAGACATTACCAAACATCACACTTTAATTCTCTTGTAATCAGTATGCAGAGGAACTCAGTTCAAATAGCTTTTTATATCATCCACGGATAGTTGACAGGACCTATGATCCCACAAAGTAACGGGAATTGTGTCTGTCTGGTGCCATTTCAAGTTAAAACATGGAATTAAAATAACAGTTTAAACTCTCTGTATTTTATGAGTCATATAAAAGGCCCTTTTGTGTGGAGGGAGGGACATGACACAACATTCTCACCCTCCCGCATGTCTCTCATTTATAGACAGTTTCATCTGGAGGAAGTAGAAATTAAGTGAAAAATACAGATCTCAGAATAGATTGAAATTATACAAAATGGCACTTTTTGTGTGAGAAATGTACTGAATTAAAGTTTACCTTTCATTAGCAAAAACTTTTGATATAATGTAGATAATATCATTATATGTATATTTGTAATATACATTGGTTAAATTTTTTTTATATATTTGGGTGAAAAAAATGCTGTCCCTGCAGCTACTGCCTGTGTGTCTCTGTGAAGAGGCAAAATACAGGAAGTGAGGGCGGGACAATACAGGCTGATGTGTGAGACGGGAGCTTGTCACAGAGCCTCACTGAACAGAGCCCTGCTTATCCTCAGTGTAAAGAGCCCTGCTTGTCCTCACTGCACAGAGCCCTGCTTGTCCTGACTGCACAGAGCCCTGCTTGTCCTCAGTGTAAAGAGCCCTGCTCGTCCTCAGTGTACAGAGGCCTGCTTGTCTTCAGTGTACAGAGCCCTGCTTGTCCTCAGTGCACAGAGCCCTGCTTGTCCTCAGTGCACAGAGCCCTGCTTGTCCTCAGTGTACAGAGCCCTGCTTGTCCTCAGTGTAAAGAGCCCTGCTTGTCCTCAGTGTACAGAGGCCTGCTTGTCCTCAGTGTACGGAGCCCTGCTTTTCCTCAGTGCACAGAGCCCTGCTTGTCCTCAGTGCACAGAGCCCTGCTTGTCCTCAGTGTACAGAGCCCTGCTTGTCCTCAGTGCACAGAGCCCTGCTTGATCTCAGTGTACAGAGCCCTGTTTGTCCTCATTGTACAGAGCCCTGCTTGTCCTCAGTGTACAGAGCCCTGCTTGACCTCAGTGTACAGAGCCCTGCTTGTCCTCAGTGTACAGAGCCCTGCTTGTCCTCAGTGTACAGAGTCCTGCTTGTCCTCAGTGTACAGAGCCCTGCTTGTCCTCATTGTACAGAGCCCTGCTTGACCTCAGTGTACAGAGTCCTGCTTGTCCTCCGTGTACAGAGCCCTGCTTGCCCTCAGTGTACAGAGCCCTGCTTGTCCTCAGTGCACAGAGCCCTGCTTGTCCTCAGTGTACAGAGCCCTGATCATCCACCCACATTGCCTGTATTTGGTCTACTCACAGAGACATACAAGCACTTTTTAACCAATGTGTATTTCAAATATAAATATAATGTTATTTTTCATATTATAGAAAACGTTTTTGCTAATGACAATTACACTTTAAAGGAAAACTGTCAGCCTGTTACCCCACACTAAACCCTATGCACTAGGTTACAGTGTGGGTGAACAGGAGTCCAACGAGGGATCACTTACTTAAACATGTCCAGTAGGTCCTGAGACATATCTAAAGTTTTAATCAGTCTGGGTCTCAGTTCGGAGACCCCTACCAATCACTAGAATGAGCAGGGAGAAGCTTGTGATAGTGCGCTTCACTCCTTGGCTTGCAGTAATCTATGTCCATGGGCTTATGGCACCTCAGGACAAAGATCACTGTGAGCCAGGGAGTGAATCATTCTACTGCACTCATCTTACCACTCGTTCTACTGAGACCCTGACTGATCTAAACATTTAACTTGTCTATCTGACATGTAATTTTTTTAATGACAGTAACAATTTTATTGGGTTTTCAAAGATTATGGTGGAGAACCACCGGTGTATGGTGGGACCACGGGTGTAGTGGTGTAAGTGGTGGGGTCAGATGGTATTTACCCTCGGGGCAAGATGTTATTAACCCCTAGTGTTCGTGACGCCAGAGTGGTTTTTGGTACCAAAACCACACGGTATCTCCGCTATTCCAATGGCTAGTTAAGGAAAGGAGAGTCCACAACCAGTTATGGTTTAACAGAGGCTTTACTGAGTTTAAGACAGATGGTATTATCTTCACAGCTAGGCCAGATTCCCAGAGAGGTGGCCTGGAACTCAGAAGGACCTTGCAGTTTGCTGGGACCAAATATACTTGTAATAAACTTATGACAATTATCTTGAGGCTTGACTATATGCAGGACAGCAGACATAGACTTTTGACTTACTGGAATGACTGTAGCTTTGTGGCATTCCAGGTAGCTGATCACTAGCACTGAGATCTCTGGTGTTTGCTGTGTTCAGTAGCAGATGGAATCTCAAAAGAGAAATATTAATAGCCACCCCTTTATATAGTGGGGGGTAGGACTAAAGCCCATTGGTCAAGCTGCGGGTCATAGGTTAAGCTGGTGCTCTCTGGGAGAACATGTGACAACAAATCATGTGACTGCATAACATAGAATGTGACAGACTTGCAGGTCCTTGAGACAACCTCTCACAGGTCCTCTGCTCTATCTATACATTAGGATCCTGTCTATACATTAACCCCTTAAGGACCCTTGACATACGCGTACGTCATGACACCCTGGGACGTACACGTACGTCATGGAGAATTCCGTCCCCCGCCGCGCGTACCTCCAGCTGTTGCATAACTACATCTCCCAGCATGCCCTTCGGTGATCAGTAGATGCTAGGAGTTGTAGTTTTGCAACAGCTCGAGGCCCACTGGTTGGAAAATACTGAGTTTGGTAACAGAACCTAACTGAAGGATTTCCAACCAGTGCGCCTTCAGCTGTTCCAAAAGTACAACTCCCAGCATGCATGGTCTGTCAGTACATGCTGGGAGTTGTAGTTTTGAAACAGCTGGAGGTTTGCCCCCCCATGTGAACGTACAGGGTACATTCACACAGGCAGGTTTACAGTAAGTTTCCTGCTTCAAGTTTGGGCTGCGGCAAATTTTCTGCTGCAGCGCAAACTCCTAGCGGGAAACTCACCGTAACACGCCAGTGCGAATGTACCCTAAAAACACTACACTACACTAACACATAATAAAGGGTAAAGCACTACATATGCACCCCCTTACATTGCCCCCACCCCCCTAATAAAAATGAAAAATGTATTGTATGGCAGTGTTTCCAAAACGTAGCCTCCAGCTGTTGCAAAACAACAACTCCTAGCATTTCCGGACAGCCACTGACTGTCCAGACATGCTGGGAGTTTAGCAACAGCTGGAGGCACCCTTTTTGGGAATCACTGGCATAGAATACCCCTATGTCCACCCCTATTCAATCCCTAATTTAGTCCTCAAATGCGCATGGAGATCTCTGACTTCGGAGCCCTGTCGTATTTCAAAGAAACAGTTTAGGGCCCCATATGGGGTATTTCTGTCCTCGGGAGAAATTGCACTACAAATTTTGGAGGGCTTTTTCTCCTTTTACCCCTTATGAAAAGGAAAAGTTGGGGGCTACACCAGCTTGTTAGTGTAAAAAAATAAAACATTTTACACTAACATATTGGTGTTTCCCCATACTTTTTATTTTCACAAGCGTTAAAAGGAAAAAGCGACCCCCAAAATTTGTAACGCAATTTCTCCTGAGTACTTTAAATACACCATATGTGGGCGTAAAATGCTCTGCGTGTGCACAACAAGGCTCAGGAGTGAGAGTGCAGCATGTAGATTTGAGGCCTAAATTGGTGATTTGCACAAGGGTGGCTGTAAAATCGGTTCTGACATAAACACAAAAAAAGAAATACCCACATGTAACCCCATTTTGGAATCTACACACCTCATGGAACGTAACAAGGGGTATAGTCCGCCTTAACACCCCACAGTTGTTAAATGAAAATTCTTCAAAGTTGGATGGAAAAATAAAATAAAAAAAATAAAATTCTCTAAAATGCTGGTGTTACCCTAATTTTTTCATTTTCACATGGGAAAATTGGAAAATAAAGCCCCACACAATTTGTAACCCCATTTCTTCTGAGTAAGAACAAACCCCATGTGTGGATGTTAAGTGCTCTGCGGGCAAACTACACTGTTCAGAAGAGAAGGAGCATCATTGGGCTTTTGAAGAGAAAATTTGTCCAGAATTGAAGGCCACGTGTGTTTACAAAGCCCCCAAAGTGCCAGAAAAATGGACCTTCACCACATGTGACCCCCCTTTTTGGAAACTACACCCCTCATGTAATATAATAAGGGGTACAGTGAGCATTTGCGCCCCACAGGTGTCTGAGAGATTTTTGGAACAGTGGTCCATGAAAATGAAAAATGTAATTTTTCATTTGCACAGCCCACTGTTCCAAAGATCTGTAAAACACCAGTGGGGTGTAAATACTCACTGCACACCTTATTAAATTCTGTTAGGGGTGTAGTTTCCAAAATGGGGTCACATGTGGGGGGGGGGGGGGTCCACTGTTCTGGCAGCACGGGGGGCTTTGTAAATGCACATGGCCCCTGACTTCCATTCCAAACTATTTTTTTTACCAAAAGCTCAATGGCGCTCCTTCTCTTCTGAGCATGGTAGTGCGCCAGCAGAGCATTTTATGTCCACACATGGGGTATTTCCATACTCAGAAGAGATGGGATTACAAATTTTAGGGGGCATTTTATCCTATTATCCCTTGTAAAAAAAAAATTTTTTTGAGGGAAAACTAGCATTTTAGTGGAAAAAAAAATCATTCACACATCCAACTTTAACGAAAAGTCGTCAAACACCTGTGGGGTGTTAAGGCTCACTGGACCCCTTGTTACGTGACTTGAGGGGTGTAGTTTCCAAAATAGTATGCCATGTGTTTTTTTTTTTTTTTTGCTGTTCTGGCACCACAGGGGCTTCCTAAATGTGACATGCCCCCAAAAAAACATTTCAGAAAAACTCACTCAAATTCCCACTGTCGCTCCTTCCCTTCTGAGCCCTCTACTCCACCTGCTGAACACTTGACATACACATATGAGGTATTTTCTTGCTCGAGAGAAATTGGGAGATTTTGGGAGAATTTTAGGGAGATTTCTTTCCTTTAACCCTTGAAAAAATACAATAACTGGGTCTACAATAATGTGCCAGTGTAAAAAATGAAGATTTAGAATGTTCTCCTTCAATTTGCTGCTATTCCTTTGAAACACCTAAAGGGTTAACAAACCTTTTGAATGTCATTTTGAATACTTTGAGGAGTGCAGTATTTATAATGGGGTCATTTGTGGAATATTTCTAATATGAAGGCCCTTCAAATCCACTTCAAAACAGAAATGGTCCCTGAAAAATTTCGATTTTGAATATTTTGTGAAAAATTGGAGAATTGCTGCTATACTTTGAAGCCCTTTGATGTCTTCCAAAAGTAAAAACATGTCAACTTTATGATGGAAACAAAAAGTAGACTGTTACACCGAGCGCACCGGGTCCCTGCTCCTCCCCGAAGCGCTCGCGGCGTTCTCCTCTCTGCAGCGCCCCGGTCAGACCCGCTGACTGGGAGAGCTGCATTGACACTGCCAACGGGGATGCGATTCGCATAGCGGGACGCGCCCGCTTGCGGATCGCATACCGATCCACTTACCTGTCCCAGTCCCCGGCTGTCACATCCTGGCGCGCGCGGATCCGCTCTCTAGGGCACACGCGCGCCAGCTCTCTAAGATTTAAAGGGCCAGTGCACCACTGATTGGGCAATCAGTGTAATTAGCTCCCACCTGCTCCACGCCTTTATATACCTCACTTCCCCTTCCCAGCATTGCCGGATCTTGTTGCCTTGTGCCTAGTGAAAGCGTTCCTGTGATTGCCTTACCTGTGTTTCCAGACCTTCTGCCGTTTCCATTGACTACGAACCTTGCCGCCTGCCCTGACCTTCTGCTACGTCTGACCTCGCCTCTGTCTAGTCCTTCTGTCCCACTCCTTCTCAGCAGTCAGCGAGGTTGAGCCGTTACCGGTGGATACGACCTGGTTGCTACTGCCGCAGCAAGACCATCCCGCTTTGCGGCGGGCTCTGGTGAATACCAGTAGCAACTTAGACCCGGTCCACCGGTACGGTCCACGCCAATCCCTCGCTGACACAGAGGATCCACATCCAGCCTGTCGAATCCTAACAGTAGATCTGGCCATGGATCCCGCTGAGGTGCCGCTGCCAAGTCTCGATGACCTATCCACGGTGGTCACGCAGCAATCCCAACAGATCGCCCAACAATGACAGCAGCTGTCGCAGTTGACCGCCATGCTACAGCAACTTCTGCCACAGCTACAGCAGCAACCATCTCCTCCGCCAGCTCCTGCACCTCCTCCGCAGCAAGTGGCCGCTAATAACCTCCGCTTGTCCCTGCCGGACAAATTTGATGGGGACTCTAAACTCTGCCGTGGTTTCCTGTCTCAATGTTCCCTACATTTGGAGATGTTGTCGGACCAATTTCCTACAGAACGGTCTAAGGTGGCTTTCGTAGTTAGTCTTTTGTCTGGAAAGGCCTTGTCATGGGCCACACCGCTCTGGGACCGCAATGATCCTGCCACAGCCACTGTCCAGTCCTTCTTCGCTGAAGTCCGTAGTGTCTTCGAGGAACCAGCCTCTGCCTAGACTGCTTTGCTGAACCTGGTCCAAGGAAGTTCTTCTGTAGGCGAATACGCCATCCAGTTTCATACCCTCGCCTCTGAGCTAGCCTGGAACAATGAGGCCCTCTGCGCGACCTTCAAGAAAGGCTTATCCAGTAACATCAAAGATGTACTGGCCGCATGAGAAATTCCTGCTAACCTGCATGAACTTATCCATTTGGCCACCCGCATCGACATGCGTTTTTCTGAAAGACACCAGGAGCTCCGCCAGGAAAAGGACCATGATCTCTGGGCACCTCTCTCCCAGTATCCTTTGCAATCTACCCCTGTGCCTCCCGCCAAGGAGGCTATGCAAGTGGATCGGTCTCGCCTGACCCATGAAGAGAGGTCTCGTCGCAGAGATAAAAATTTATGCCTGTACTGCGCTAGTACCGGACATTTCCTAGTGGACTGCCCTATTCGTCCTCCGCGTCTGGGAAACGCACGCACCCAGCTCACGTGGGAGTGGTGTCTCTTGGTGTGAAGTCTGCTTCTCCACGTCTCACTGTGCCTGTGCGGATTTCTCCTTCTGCCAACTCCTCCTTCTCAGCTGTGGCCTTCTTGGACTCTTGTTCTGCAGGAAATTTTATTTTGGCCTCTTTTGTTAATAGATTCAGCATTCCAGTGACCCGTCTCGTCAAGCCGCTCTACATTTCTTCTGTCAACGGAGTAAAATTGGACTGCACGGTGTGTTACCGCACAGAACCCCTGCTTATGAGCATTGGACTGCATAACGAAAAAATTAAATTTTTTGTCCTGCCCAACTGCAACTCTGAAGTCCTCCTCGGTCTGCCATGGCTTCAACGTCATTCTCCTATCCTTGACTGGACCACCGGGGAGATCAAGAAGTGGGTCCTTCTTGTCACAAACGATGCCTCACATCTGCTCCCACTTGTCTAACTCCTGAGGTTCCTCCCATACCGGCTCCTCCCAAGGCTTACCAGGATATTTTCGGCAAAAAGCAAGCTGAGATTTTGCCTCCTCATAGCCCCCTTCCTGGTAACACTCTGCCCCGTGGCAAGCTTCACCTTCTGCCCCCCCCTCCCCGTTCCCACTTCTTCTGGATTGCCTGCCGTTGATGAAGTTACCCAGGACTTCTCTGTCATCCGGAAGGAAACTCAAGAATCGCTCCCAATGGCCTCGTCTTGTACAAAGGGACAAGCAGACAAAAAGAGGGGGAGACCTAGCGCTCCGGGTCCCTGCTCATCCCCGGAGTGCTCGCAGCGTTCTCCACTCTGCAGCGCCCCGGTCAGACCCGCTGACCGGGAGCGCTGCACTGACACTGCCGACGGGGATGCATAGACATATTGTATATGTGAATCAATATATAATTTATTTGGAATATTCATTCTCCTTATAAGCAAAGAGCTTCAAAGTAAAAAAAAAATGTAGCATTTAAAAAATTTTCATCAAATTTTTTAATTTTTCACCAAGAAATGATGCAAGTATCAACAAAATGTTATCACTAACATAAAGTAGAATATGTCACGAACAAACTTTCTTTGAATCAGAATGAAAGGTAAAAACATCCCAGAGTTATTAATGTTTAAAGTGACAGTGGTCAGATGTGCAAAAAATGGCCGGGGCCTACACTGAAAATTGGCTGGGTCCTTAAGGGGTTAAATCAGTGTACACAACATTCCGGAAACAACAGAGGGAGACCCTGCAGGGGTGCCTCCAGGTCACTGAGGGTCTCAACCTGACAGGTCCTAAGGGTAGGACAGGACCATGTCATGTACTGGGACATTACAAACCCCCTTACTTAACATGAGTCTTTCCCGATGTAGGTGCTGTCAGAGTTGAGGGACGAAGTGGCCACGGGGCCAGATGCAGTCCTGAGGCCTTTTCAGATAACAAACGTCCATTTCAGGCTGGTGAAATGATGGATAACATTAAAGTATTTGTATAAATAGTCAATACACGCTCTGACTTGTGGTTGAACAGGATTAGTGATGACATATACATTTTCTTTAAGGACTTTTGACTATGCATATAACAATTGGACTATGCATTATACAGATAACTATACAAAACATCACATTGTGACTGTTTATAACATACTATGCATGACTAGACTGTATAATAGGCATTGTATACATGACTAGACTTAAAACTTTAGACTTAGACATTTGCGGATTGGGTTGCCTGAGGCTCTCTGCCCAATGCATTGGCTACTGGGATCCCTTGGCATTTAAAACACATCTCCCCAGAACACTATTTTGAGTTTATTCTAGACATTTTTTATGCTAGACAACTGTTATAGATAACATTATGACATTACTGTTACCTTGTATTGACTACGTTCATTACTTTAGTCTCAGGAGTAATTTCTGGCCAGGGAAGTATCCTGCGCACAAACATAATGATATATGACATTAGATACATTTGACATTAATTAGACTGTGAAATTGTCACACTTTGCACTCCGGCCACACGCACCAGCCGTGAGCGCATTGTCCCTGTGTCCCCGGCTGCCGGCGGGGCTGGGATTCGCATCGCGGGACGTGCCCACATGAGAATCCCAGTCCGTCACTCACCACTCTCTGCTGCCGCCTCCTCCACTGTGTCTCAGCTCCGGCGGGCATGTCCCTGTCTCCTAGGGTGCCGAGCGCTGGAGCTCTGAAATTTAAAGGGCCAGTACTCCCATAATTAGTTGTACACCTGACACTTCTCTATAAAGTCCCGGCAACTCCCACACTTCCCTGCTTGATCTTCAATGCCCCTAGACTGAGATTAAGCATTCCAAATTGCCTGTTTTCTTTACCCGTGTATCAAGAACTTCCCGCTATGTTATTTGACTTTGCACCTTTGCCGCCTGCCTTGACCTTCTGCTACGTTTGACTATGCTACTGCCTTATCCTTTGGTACCCCCCTTGTCCAGCTGGCTGTGTGGTTGAGCAATGTCAGGGGTAGCGACCTGGGTGTCGCCTGCCACAGCAAGCTCATCCTGCCTTGCAGCAGGCTCTAGTGAAGACCAGCGGCACCTTAGACTCATCAGTCATCAGCCACACAAATTAGAAGATCCACATCCAGCTCCTCCCTACTGTATCAGGACAAACACCTGTAAAGAGACAACCAGACATCAGAAATGACTGTACACAATGATTTTTGGTGTACAATAACTTATATACATTTTATCTGACATTGATAACACAATATGGGACCATTACATTAGGACCACGACATTTCAGTGTACCTCCATAACCATTTTTACTGAACTAAAATATTTCACTCTGAGTATTTACACAACAGTTCATGTACTGCTCAGTAGTCCATGTACAAAAGAAGCTTATGGTCAAGTCAACTCAGGGTCCCCATCCTGAGAAGACTGGTATGCAGATTAATATGATCTCCTACCTCAAGGAGTCTCTCGACAGGAGCCGGGCACATTACTTACTAAGGTTGGTCGCAAACAAAAGAACTTTTCTTTGCAAAGTCTTGTCAGGCACAAATTTTGAACTGTTGCAGGATCTGAAACAACAAAGATGTGCTACTGCACAATAGTCAGTCAGTCTTGCGACCAAGTCTGGTTATTTTTATTGGACACAAAGTTACTATACAGTTTTCTTTCTTTCCCAGTCTCGCCTACCAGGTGGGGTCCTAGGTTGTGAGATGTACCTAAGGTTGCAAGACTGTTCCCTTTTGCATGGGGTCAACATGGGTGTCTCAGGATACATGGGACAATCTGGAATTGGTGATGGTGGGGCTGACAGTAACCACCACCTGCACTGCAGCAGCTTGCGCCACAGAGGGATTACTAGTTGGTGCCTGCTCTTCAGGCCAAATCTCCTTTACAGCTGGAGTAGGCCTGGAAACATTAGTTGGTGCCCGATGGTCAGGTCAAACCTCCTCGCTCATAGGAGTATGCCTGGCACATATGTACTGGAAAGACTCCTTTAACACTTGGAGGGTGTAGACTAGAGATGAGCGAACTTTTCAAAAATTCGATTCGGCCGATTCGCCGAATTTTCCCGAAAAGTTTGTTTTGATCCAAATTTATTTGCGGCGAATCAATATTAAAAAAGGCTCTTTCTAGCCTACATACAGCCTCTATAGGGGTATAGAACACTTTGCTGTGTCCTAAAACGCATATGGAGTGTGCTGGGGTAGTGAAATAATACTTTTATTCAGAATAGCATGCAGATTACCGGCATTGCTCTTAGAATCACTGCCGCACAGCAGCACAATGACAGAGCCTGGTGGTGGCATCAGTGTCAGGAGACCATATAGTGACTGAATGACATAGCGTGGACATGTTGGCAGCAAGAGGAGACCATTTAGTGGCTGAATGGAACAGCGTGGAGTTGGCTGATGCACTAGTACACTACACACCAGTGCTTCACAATCCCACCCCAAAAAACAACACAATATATGAAATTTTTGACAAAGATTTCTCATAGGTAGCACCCGCTATCCACAAATTTGAAATTTCCAGATCGAGGCCGCACCTCTGCGGCATCAGTAAACCATATATTGCCTGAAGGACACAGCCTGGAGTTGGCTGATGCACCAGTACACACCAGGGCTTCACAATCCCCCCTCCAAAATCAACACAATGAGAAATTTTTGTCAAAGATTTCTCATTGGTAGCACCCGCTATCCAAAAATTTTAAATTTCCAGAACCAGGCCCCACCCCTGTGGCATCAGTAACCCATATATTGCCTGCATGACACCGCCTGGAGTTGGCTGATGCCCCCCCCCCAAAAAAAACAACACAATATATTACATTTTTGACAAAGATTTCTCATAGGTAGCACCCGCTATCCAAAAATTAGAAATTTCCAGACCCAGGCCCCACCTCTGCGGCATCAGGAACCCATATATTGCCTGAAGGACACAGCCTGTAGTAGGCTGATGCACTAGTACACACCCGGGCTTCACAATCCCCTCCAAAAAACAACAACATTTTAGAAATGTTTTAACCCCTTCCCGCAGAATGGCATATATAAACGCCGGGTTGTGCAGTGCGTTCGCGCATCCCGGCGTTTATATATGCCATTCATTTAACCCGGCGATGCGCAGCATCGCACGGGTTAACTGGCAGAAGTCCCGCTGTTTCCAGCAGGGGACAACTTCTGCTTCACCCCCAGGACCATCCATTGATGGTCCTGGTCAGCGATCACTGTGATTGGTCCCTGTGGACCAATCACAGTGATCTGGGGTGAAAGTTCAGATCCCCCGCACTGCCCGCCCCTGGAAGTCGGGCAGAACGGGGGACGATGGCTGCGGGGGCTTGCGGGGACCTGCGGCATAGGAGGGGAACATCAGGGGACCGGCGGACTTACCTGGCGGGACCGAGGAGCAGCGCGGGACCGGCCACGTGGAGGAGCAGCGACGGGACTGGCAGTTAAGTACATGGTCCTCAGAAGCAGCAGTGAAGATCTTCACTGCTGCTTCTAGGAGTCTGAAAACTACAACTCCCAGCATGCCTAGACAGCCTTTGGCTGTCTGGGCATGCTGGGAGTTGTAGTTTTGCAACATCTGGAGGGCCCCAGTTTGGAGACCATTGTATAATGGTCTCCAATCTGTGCTCTTCCAGCTGTTGCAAAACTACAACTCCCAGCATGCACTGACTGTCCAGGCATGCTGGGAGTTTTAGTTCAGCAACATCTGGCCCTTCAGATGTTGCCGAACTACAACTCCCAGCATGCCCTTCAGCTGTCTGGGCATGCTGGGAGTTGTAGTTTTGCAACAACTGGAGACACACTGGTTGGGAAACATTGTCTGTTTCTAACTCAGTGTTTCCTAACCTGTGTGCCTCCAGCTGTTGCAAAACTATAACTCCCAGCATGCACTAACAGACCATGCATGCTGGGAGTTGTGGTTTTGCAACAGCTGGTGCACCCCCCCCCCCCCCCCCCCTGTGAATGTACAGGGTACATTCACATGGGCGAGGCTTTTACAGTGGGTTTCTCGCATCTTGAGATGCAGCAAATTTTGCGCTGGGAAACTCGCTGTAATCCCCCGCCCATGTGACTGTACCCTAAAAACACTACACTACACTAACACAAAATAAAATAAAAAGTTAAAAACACTACATATACACATACCCCTACACAGCCCCCCTCCCCCAATAAGAACGTCCGGTACGCCACTGTTTCCAAAGCAGAGCCTCCAGCTGTTGAAAAACAACAACTCCCAGTATTGCCGGACAGCCGTTGACTGTCCACGCATGCTGGGAGTTTTGCAACAGCTGGAGGCACCCTGTTTGGGAATCACTGGCGTAGAATACCCCTATGTCCACCCCTATGCAAATCCCTAATTTAGGCCTCAAATGCACATGGCGCTCTCACTTTGGAGCCCTGTCGTATTTCAAGGCAATGGTTTAGGGCGACATATGGGGTATCGCCGTACTTGGGAGAAATTACGTTATAAGGTTTGGGGGGCTTTTTCTTCTTTAACCCTTCATGAAAAGGAAATGTTGGGGTCTACACCAGTATGTTAGTGTAAAAAAATTTAATTTTTTACACTAACATGCTGATGTTGCCCTATACTTTACATTTTCACAAGAGGTAAAAGGGAAAAAAGCCCCCCAAAATTTGTAACGCAATTTCTCCCGACTACAGAGATACCCCATATGTGAGCGCAAAGTGCTCTGGGGGCGCACAACAAGGCCCAGAAGGGAGAGCGCACCATGTACATTTGAGGTGATTTGCACAGGGGTGGCTGATTGTTACAGCGGTTTTGACAAACGCAAAAAAAACAAAACCCCACATGTGACCCCATTTCGGAAACTACACGCCTCACGGAATGTAATGAGGGGTGCAGTGAGAATTTACCCCCCACAGGTGTCTGACGGATCTTTGGAACAGTGGTCCGTGAAAATGAAAACTTGTACAGCCCACTGTTCCAAAGATCTATCAGATACCAGTGGGGGGCAAATGCTCACTGTACCCCTTGTTACGTTCCTCAAGGGGTCTCGTTTCCAAAATGGTATGCCATGTGTTTTTTTTTTTGCTGTTCTGGCACCAGAGGGGCTTCCTAAATGCGATATGCCCCCCGAGCAAAATTTGCTCTCAAAAAGCCAAATATGACTCCTTCTCTTCTGAGCATTGTAGTTCGCCCATAGTGCACTTCAGGTCAACTTATGGGGTACCTCCATACTCAGAAGAGAAGGGGTTACAAATATTGGGGGGTATTTCCTGCTATTAACCCTTGCAAAAATGTGAAATTTGGGGGGAAACACACATTTTAGTGGAATTTTTTTTTTTTTTTTACATATGCAAAAGTCGTGAAACACCTGTGGGGTAATAAGGCTCACTTTATTCCTTATTACATTCCTCAAGGGGTCTTGTTTCCAAAATGGTATGCCATGTGTTTTTTTTTTTGCTGTTCTGGCACCATAGGGGCTTCCTAAATGAGACATGCCCCCCGAGCAAAATTTGCTCTCAAAAAGCCAAATATGACTCCTTCTCTTCTGAGCATTGTAGTTCGCCCATAGTGCACTTCAGGTTAACTTATGGGGTACCTCCATAATCAGAAGAGAAGGGGTTACAAATATTGGGGGGTATTTCCTGCTATTAACCCTTGGAAAAATTTGAAATTTGGGGGGAAACACACATTTTAGTGAAAAAAAATATTTTTTTTTTACATATGCAAAAGTCGTGAAACACCTGTGGGGTATTAAGGCTCACTTTATTCCTTGTTATGTTCCTCAAGGGGTCTAGTTTCCAAAATGGTATGCCATGTGAGGGTTTTTTGCTGTTCTGGCACCATAGGGGCTTCCTAAATGCAACATGCCCCCCAAAAACCATTTCAGAAAAACGTACTCTCCAAAATCCCCTTGTCGCTCTTTCCCTTCTGAGCCCTCTACTGCGCCCGCCGAACAATTTACATAGACATATGAGGTATGTGCTTACTCGAGAGAAATTGGGCTACAAATAGAAGTATACATTTTCTCCTTTTACCCCTTGTAAAAATTCAAAAATTGGGTCTACAAGAACATGCGAGTGTAAAAAATGAAGATTGTGAATTTTCTCCTTCACTTTGCTTCTATTCCTGTGAAACACCTAAAGGGTTAAAATGATGACTGAATGTCATTTTGAATACTTTGGGGGGTGCAGTTTTTATAATGGGGTCTTTTGTGGGGTATTTCTAATATGAAGACCCTTCAAATCCACTTCAAACCTGAACTGGTCCCTGAAAAATAGTGAGTTTGAAAATTTTGTGAAAAATTGGAAAATTGCTGCTGAACTTTGAAGCCCTCTGGTGTCTTCCAAAAGTAAAAACTCGTCACTTTTATGATGCAGACATAAAGTAGACATATTGTATATGTGAATAAAATTTTTTTTTATTTGTAATATACATTTTCCTTACAAGCAGAGAGCTTCAAAGTTAGAAAAATGCTAAATTTTCAAATTTTTCATCAAATTTTAGGATTTTTCACAAGGAAAGGATGCAAGTTACCATAAAATTTTACCACTAAGTTAAAGTAGAATATGTCACGAAAAAACTATCTCGGAATCAGAATGATAACTAAAAGCATTCCAGAGTTATTAATGTTTAAAGTGACAGTGGTCAGATGTGCAAAAAACGCTCTGGTCCTTAAGGCCAAAATGGGCTTGGTCCTGAAGGGGTTAAAGAAATACCTTTGTGTAAGAACAAGCGCATATCCGACAGTTCACAAGACTTTATAATGCAGGACGATGGACCACCCAAAGACATTCTTCTCAAAAATAATAAACCACACAATGTTTGAATTTTTTTTTCACAAAAACTAATTCAATATGTGTGCAAGGGCATCAGTCTCCAAAAGATCAGATCACCAAATGACTTTTTTCGCCCAAAATGATGAAGCAGAGTTACTCCCTGTCCGTATTTTATTTTCTTTTTTTCATTAAAAAATCACACGCAACAAGCGTTCCGTTGTGTAACGATTAGCATTCTGGAAAATTCTATTTTATTACTGATAAAATTATCAGTAAATAAAAAAAAACACTACCCAAGAGTGTTTAATTACCCCATACATTGCACCAGGAGCAGTCAAGAGTAGGCCTCGGCAGCACCCAAGAGGCTTTAATCATTTGCGAGATCGAGCAATACCAGGTGTGTTATGCCCTCAGATTTCCGGGGCCGCAGGAGCGCTCCACTGAACGGATTAACGTGTCTCTATCTTTCATCGACCGGTGCTGGTAACCCCGGAAAGGTAAGCTGCCGCGAAGCAGGTGGTCTCCCCCAGGCACGTTTGGCTCCAGAATTTCCACTACTGCCACACCACGCTGACTGCCAATTGTGCTACCGCCTTGCTGACTCAAGGGCAACCTGCAACTCTCTTATCCCGATGATGAACCCCCCTTATTCTGAGATCGAGCAATAACAGGCGTGTTATGCCCTCAGATGTCCGGGGCCGCAGGCACGCTCCACTGAACGGATTAGGGTGTGTCCATCTTTTTTTGTATCACTCGCAATCCAAAAAATTTTTATTCCCAGACCCAGGTTCCACCTCTGCGACATCAGGAACCCAGTTATTGCCTGAAGGACACAGACTGGAGTTGGCTGATGCACCAGTACACACAGGGCTTCCGCCCCAAAATCAACAAAATTGTATAATTTTTTTTTTTAATTTACAACTTTGTGTAAGCACAAGCGCATATCCAACATTTCAGAAGACTATAAGGCAGGACGGTGGACCAACCAAAGACTTTCTTCTAAAAAATAATGAATCACACAATTGTTGATTTTTAAAAAAAAAATTTTAATTCCTAGACCCAGGCCCCACCTCAGCTGCATCAGTAACCCAGAGATTGCCTGAAAGACACAGCCTGGAGTTGGCTGATGCACGAGTACACACTACACACCCGTCACCTGGGCTTCACAATCCACCCCAAAAAAACGCAAAATATTATCGAAATTGTCTGACAAAATACCTTTTTTTTAAATAAAACAAGCGCATATACAGCAGTTCAGAAGACTCTATAATGCAGGACGGTGGACCACCCAAAGACATTCTTCTCTAATATAATAAACCACACAATATGTTCAATTTCTTTAAATAATTGAAATTCCAAGACCAAGGCCCCACCTCTGCAGCATCAGTAACCCATATATTGCCTAACGGACACAGACTGGAGTTGACTGATGCACGAGTACACACTACACACCCGTCACCCGGGCTTCACAATCCACCCCAAAAAAACGCAATTTTTTTTTGAAATTGTCTGACAAAATACCTTTTTGTTAAAACAAGCGCATATACAGCAGTTCAGAAGACTCTAAAATGCAGGACGGTGGAACACCCAAAGACATTCTTCTATAATATAATAAACCACACAATGTTTGAAATTTGGTTCAAAAAATTATTACATGTGTGTAAGCGCATCTGTCTCCAAAAAATCAGATGGCAAAAGGATTCTAATCGCCAAAAATGATTAAGCAGAGTTAATCCCTCTCCATCTATTTATTATTTTTTTCATTAAAAAATCACACGCAACAAGCGTTCCGTTGTGTAACGGTTAGCCTTCTGCAAAATTCTATTTTATTACTGATAAAATTACCAGTAAATTTAACAATAACACTACCCAAGAGTGTTTAATTACCCCATACATTGCACCAGGAGCAGTCAGGAGTAGGCCTCAGCAGTACCCAAGAAGCTTTAATAACCCCTTACCTTGCCCGATCAATTGCGAGATCGAGCAATAACAGGTGTGTTATGGCCTCAGATGTCCTGGGCCGCACTAGTGCTCCACTGAACGGATTGGCGTGTCTCTATCTTTCAAGGACAGGTGCGTGTTGCACGCTGAAACCAGTTCGTGATAGGGATCTGTGATTGCAATTATTTCATCTTAAAAAGAGGAATTACCAGTAAGTGAGGGTCATAAACTGGGGTTTATTAAGTCCCTGCCCTTTGTACACACCGCCCGTCGCTATAAGCGATTGGATTAGTTAGTGAGTTGGTTAGTGAGGTCCTTAGATCGGCCCAGGCGGGGTAGAAGAAGGCCCTGGCAGAGCGCCGAGAATTTAACGATCATTGTTGAAATTTGCATTAAGCATGTGTTTAGCTACTGCTAAACATCCAAAAATGTAAGGCCCAAGGCCAGAAGCATCAGTTTTCCCCATATTAGGAGCATAGTTGTCCCCCAGATTAGGCAGCATAGATGTCACCCAGATTAGGAGCATACTTGTCCCCCGGATTAGGCAGCATAGATGTCACCCAGATTAGGCAGCAAATATGTCCCCCAGATTAGGAGCATAGTTGTCCCCCAGATTAGGCAGCATAGATGTCACCCAGATTAGGCCGCATAGATGTCACCCAGATTAGGAGCATTCTTGCCCCCCAGATTAGGCAGCATAGATGTCACCCAGATTAGGCAGCATAGATGTCCCCCAGATTAGACAGCATAGATGTCCACCAGATTAGGAGCTTAGTTGTCCCCCAGATTAGGAGCATAGTTGTCCCCCAGATTAGGCATCATAGATGTCACCCAGATTAGGCAGCATAGATGTCCCCCAAATTGGGAGCATACTTGTCCCCCAGATTAGGCAGCATAGATGTCCCCCAGATTAGGAGCATAGTTGTCCCCCAGATTAGGCAGCATAGATGTCACCCAGATTAGGCAGCATAGATGTCCCCCAGATTAGGCAGCATAGATGTCCCCCAGATTAGGCAGCATAGATGTCCCCCAGATTAGTCAGCATAGTTGTCCCCCAATCAGCGCGGGCCGGTCAGAGCCCATCAAAGGGCCGTATGTGGCAAGCGGGCCGTACAATACCCAGGTCTACCCCAGAGGGTTTCATAACCAACCACAATAGAGAAAATTTAGTTGTAGGAGCATGGTCAATCTACTCAGACCCATCTGTCATTGGTGGCTGGAAATCCTGGCTTATCCATCCCTGATTCATCTTGACAAACGTCAGTCTCTCCACATTTTTAGTGGACGGACGAGTTCGCCTTGGGGTGACTATGGCCCCGGCCGCATTAAACGCCCGCTCTGATGGCACACTACTGGCCGGGCAGGACAGTTTTTCCAGGGCAAACTCCGCTAGTTGCGGCCATAAATCGAGTTTGGCTGCCCAGAAGTCCAGCGGATCTTCAACGGTTGTTAGCAGGGTCATGTCGAGGTATGCCACCACCTGCTGGTTCAGGTCCTGCTCCATGTCCACCTGCTGCTGATGAGTAGCTTCACTACGCGGCTGAAGGAAGCTACTCATCAGCGACTGTAGACTCAGGCTGCTGCTGATTGAGCCGGTACTGCTCCTGCAACCCCTCCCCAGCAGCCGTGGCAGTGGAAGGTGAGAGCAGAGGGCCCCCTGAGTCAGACCTGCGAGTGGATGGACCATGTGACCGACTACGTAGAAGCTCCCTGAAGTAGGTCAGTTTGTCCTCCCTCTCAGTGGGTGTAAAAAAGGCCCCCATTCTGGGCCGGTAGCGAGGGTCTAATAAGGTGGTGATCCAGAAGTCATCGCGCTGATGAATTTTGACAATTCGGGGGTCACTACGCAAGCAACTCAGCAGGCATTGTGCCATTTGTGACAGTGACTCGCTGGGACTACCTGCCTCCATCTCCACTGCATACTGCCACGGTGTGTCTGGGTCCTCTGTCTCGCCTCCCTCGTAATAACCCTCCAGCTCCTCTGGCTGCTCCTGCTCCTCCTCTCCTGTCCAATGACCAGAAACACCGGCCATCTCATCCACCATAAACTGTGCTCCACTCTGCCCCTCATCAGCCTCCTCCAGTTCATCCCCCACAGGACTCATGTAGCCTTCTGATGTAGGTGCAACATCTCCATTGCCGTGACCAGCCATGTTTTCAATCATTTTTTGGAGTAAATGTAGGAGTAGAATTACGTCATTCATGGCGTAATTCGAGTGACTAACAAAAAATTTGGCTTACTCAAAGGGCCTCAGCAAACGGCAGGTGTCACATATGAGCTGCCACTCGTTCACATTGAAGTTACACAGGGGTGTACTATCTGCTTGTATCATCAAAAAATCTGTGATGGCTTTTCTTTGTTCATATAGTCTGTCCAACATATGGAGGTTAGAATTCCAACGTGTGGCAATGTCACAAATGAGACTATGTTGTGGGATTCTGTTCTGACTCTGCAGCTCAAACAAAGTGTGCTTGGCGGTGTACGAGTGGCTGAAGTGCATGCACAGTTTCCTTGCCATTGTCAGGATGTCTTGCAAATGGGGTGAAGACTTGATGAACTTCTTGACAACCAGATTCAACACATGTGCCATGCAGGGCGAATGGTTCACACTTCCTTGTCACAGCGCGGCCACAATGTTCTTCCCATTGTCGGTCACCATGGTTCCCATTTCCAGATTTCGTGGAGTAAGCCATACTCGGATTTCTTCCTTAATGAACTTTAGCAGTTCCTCCCCTGTGTGACTCCGTTCGCCAAGGCAAACCATGTGAAGGACGGCTTGACACCGCTGTGCCCTACACACGTGGTACGATGAAGGGCCACCGACATTTGGACGTGCAGTGGAGTCCGAGGACATGGGGGAGGAGGAGGAGGAGGTGCACACTGTAAAAGGACCAACTGCCTGGGAGCCAGAGCGTGGAGGAGGAAGCGGTGTGACCTGTCCAACTTGCTGTTGTGGCTGTGCAGGAAAAACATTAACCCAGTGGGCCGTAAAAGACATGTATTGTCCCTGCCCGTAGTTACAGCTTCACACGTCGGCGCTGCCGTGCACTTTTGAACACACCGACAGGCCCACCTTCTCTTGTACAAACATATGCAGGGCTGGTACTGCCTACTTCGCAAAGAAATGACGGCTTGGGACTCTCCACCTCGGCTCGGCACAAGCCATCAATTTCCTGAAAGCTGCAGAGTCCACCAGTTGGAAAGGGAGGGACTGCAACACCAGCAACTTGGACAGGAGCGCATTCAACTTCTGCGCCGTTGGATGAGTGGGCGCATACTGTTGTCTCTTGGACATGGCTTCGCCGATCGATTGTTGGCGGAATGGCTTACTACGAGCGGAAGAAGCAGGAGCGCAAGAAGGAGGGTTTGACACAATGCTCCCTTCGGCTGAGGTGGTGGAGCCTTGGCTGGATGACAGTGGGAGCGGATGGCCACTGGATGATGTGGCAGGCTGGACCACTACCTCGGAGCCACGGTTATCCCAGGCCGCTTTATGGTGGCGAATCATGTGTTGACGCAGGGCCGTGGTGCCGAGATTGGGACCCTGGCCTCGCTTCATTTTCTGCCCACAGATTTTGCATGTGACTATGCTAAGGTTTCTTTATGAAGAACAACCACACCGCAGAGTAGCAGATTTTCTCACCCGTAGTTCGCACTAGTTCACTGCTATTGGCGCCGTCTCCAGGAACCCCTGTTCCACTACCTCCCTGAATGGTAGCTTGCCACGAAGCAGGTGGTCTCCCCCTGGCACGTTTGGCTCCTGAATTTCCACTACTGCCACCACCATGCTGATTGCCAACCGTGCTACCGCCTTGCTGCCTCATAGACAAAGAGCAAATCTCTTCTCCTGATAATGATGAAGCCCCGACTTCTGCACCCGGCTCCCAATTGCGATCGGCTTCATCATCATCAAAAGATGTGTG